>NW_021823109.1:0-55000 GCF_901001165.1 Salmo trutta | reverse complement strand
TACCCCTGGTTCTAGTGTGTGGTGTGTGTGGTGTGTGTGTGTGTGTGTCCGAGTACCCCCTGGTCTAGTGTGAGTGTGGTGTTGGGTTGTCCCTAGTACCCCTGGTCTAGTTGTCTGTGTGTGTGTGTGTGTGTGTGTGTGTGGCGAGTACCCCTGGTCTAGTGTGTATGTGTGTGTGTGTCGAGTACCCCTGGTCCTCGTGTGGTGTGATGTGTGTGGTGTGTGTGTGTCGAGTACCCCTGGTCTAGTGTAGGTGTGTGTGTGTCCGAAGTTACCCCTGGTCTAGTGGGTGTGTGGTCGAGTACCCCCTGGTCTAGTGTGTGTGTGTGTGTGTCGAGGTACCCCTGGTCTAGTCGTGTGTGTGTTGTGCTGTCGAGTACCCCTGGTCTAGTGTGTGTGTGTTTGTCGAGTACCCCTGGTCCAGTGTGTGTGGTGTGTGTGTTGTGTGTCGAGTACCCCTGGTCTAGTGGTGTTGTGGTGTGTGTGTGTGTGTCGGAGTACCCCTGGTCTAGTGTGTGTGTGTGTGTGTGTGTGTCGAGTACCCTGGTCTAGTGTGTGTGTGTGTGTGTGGAGTACCCCTGGTCTAGTGTGTGTGTGTGTGTGTGTGTGTGTGTGTGTGGAGTACCCCTGGTCTAGTGTGTGTGTGTGGAGTACCCCTGGTCTAGTGTGTGTGTGTGGAGTACCCCTGGTCTAGTGTGTGTGTGTGTGTGTGTGTGTGGAGTACCCCTGGTCTAGTGTGTGTGTGTGTGTGTGTGTGTGTGTGTAGAACCCCTGGTCTAGTATGTGTGTGGGGAGGAAGTGTGTTTGTGTGTGGGGAGAACCCCTGGTCTAGTTTGTGTGTGTGTGTGTGGTGAGAACCCCTGGTCTAGTGTGTGTGGGGAGAACCCCTGGTCTAGTGTGTGTGTGGGGAGAACCCCTGTTCTAGTGTGTGTGTGTGGGGAGAACCCCTGGTCTAGTGTGTGGGGAGAACCCCTGGTCTAGTGTGTGTGTGTGTGTGTGTGTGTGTGTGTGTGTGTGTGTGTGTGTGTGTGTGTGGGGAGAACCCCTGGTCTAGTGTGTGCTGGAAGCATCAGCAGTGTATTTTCTTGTAATGATGGGTTGCTACCACGTGACTTTGTTCCTGGCCACTGTGTGAACCCCTTCCAGATCTCTATTTCCCACTTTCATAATGGAATAGATCTCGACATTCTCTCCTTCCCATCACTGTCTTATCTAAGCTGATATCAGACAGTCCAGAGAGAGAGAGAGGGGGGAAATCACACTGCAAGGAGAGATGTATTGAGTAAAGGCCAGAGAATGAATGACTGGGGGAGAGGGGAAGGACAGCGAAATAAAGGTGGTAGAAAAGGATTGAATTAACGTGACTCCCCCTCCCCTCCACAAACCACCTTCCCTGTTGTCTGTTTGTACCCTTGGGGGGGGGGGGGGGGGGGGGGGTGTAATAGGGTCTGCATCCCAAATGGCACCCTATATAGTCGACTACTTATGACTAGGGCCTGTAAGGCTCTCGTCAAAAGTAGTACACTGTATTGGCTGTCATTTGGGACGACTACCCAGCAGGGGGTGTGACTAGAGTAGACAGGTCTATTCAGACTAACTATACTGGAACTGAGCTTATTACCACCATCATACTGGATCAATGAGTCAGTTTTGATTAAAGACGTCCTCCAGCGATTTATATAATAATTTGTTGTTGTTGAACTTTTACTGTTGAAAAGCGATTGGCCAATACAGTAAAGTGCACACGCTGAAGGCGTTATCATGCTTCAAGGTCGGCTAATTGAAGTAGTGTGCTCTCATGCTCCCTAAAAAAAAGACGTTCACTTGAAAAACGAGGAAACAAGGAAATGATGACACCCGAACAAGGAAGACGCACGGGAGAATAAAACAGACGCTTGACTGGAGAGAAATGAATTTGTGCAAATTGCCTTGCTATATCATGAGCACGATACGGAGCCAGATCTGTATCGTTGTCATTTAGATAGAATTTTGCTTAACCACATGACATAGATTTTATTTTATTTTTTTTGATATGAAAGCTTTATTATAAATGAAATGAAAATGTTCATATGAAAATCATAACTGATACGCAGATCAGTAGAAGTGGGTAGGATAACTTGGCACTCCAAAATGGGAAAAGGTTGCAGACAGCTGTTGGGGGGGTGGGGGGGAGAGAATAAAAAAGAAAGTAATTCTGCTTTTAAAGTTGATCAACTTGCAACCTTGATTTTGAGATGTTTTGGTACACCTACTGGAGAGGTCTTCTTTGTCTACACTCATTCAGCATTGTTTACACATTTACGTCATTTAGCAGACGCTCTTATCCAGAGCGACTTACAAAGCTTTAGCCCCACCCATCACTTTAAGGATTCACATGTGAGGCCATGTACTAAACAACCAAAGATCTCATGACTAAAGGCTGGCTTTTATACTACAGTACACTAACTTGAAATGAAACTACTTTCTGACAAAATTAGGAATGCGTAATATCTGAAAATGTAGCTAGCAAGACTCTCTTACCCGTATACATTGATGGACGCGTCTCCCTCTCTGTCACGGATGCCATGGCTGCCCTTAGTTTGAAGATGTAATCCGGACTGGTGTTTTATACAACAGCCTTCTTTCTGTGTTCTCTTTTCTATTTTCAATCAAATGCCTGAATTTTCTCCATGCCCTTAGCTATCATACTCCACTGATTTCAAAACTCGGTCCTCCAGAAAGTGGAGAGCAACACTGATGCAGTTGTACTACATTATATATTTATTAAAAGCAGCGTTAGAAAAGATTACCTACACATACTGACCAGCTCATATTATAGACAGAAACATGCTACATGGTAGACCAATCCAAACTCATCTCTCGGCATGTCCAGCCAACTCATTATCTCAGCTAATCATGGCTAACAGGAAGATTGCTGTTATTTTCAATGCCCAAACCAACTAGGCTCGTAATTTAACAATTGTATTTGTATTTACAGATGGCATACAAGTTTGTTATTAAGGCACATGAATTCACATGTTCCAGAATTAATTTCTGCCAAAAAAAAAGCTGAAACCTGCTTCACCCCTACAGTTGACCAATCATGGACGAAGGGGCGTAGACTTTCGGCTGGTGCTTGAGAAAAAATTTGTGCTCAAACCGCTGACAAAATCATAACCGAACTCCAAAACAAACAAACGTCGCAATGTTGTCATGATATATGCACAAGCTGTACCGAACCGTTTAAGTGGCAAAGACTTAAAACCTGTTGGGGCTAGGGGGCAGTATTTGCACGGCCGGATAAAAAACGTACCCGATTTAATCTGGTTACTACATTTAAGTCATTTAGCAGACGCTCTTACCCAGAGCGACTTACAAATTGGTGCATTCACCTTATGATATCCACTCCTGCCCAGTAACTAGAATATGCATATAATTATTAGATTTGGATAGAAAACACTCTAAAGTTTCTAAAACTGTTTGAATGGTGTCTGTGAGTATAACAGAACTCATATGGCAGGCCAAAACCTGAGAAGATTCCATGCAGGAAGTGGAAATCTGATTTGTGGAATCACCTTCAACACTTTGCCTTTGAAACACACCGTGAGTTAGGATTCATTTAGCACTTCCTAAGGCTTCCACTAGATGTCAACAGTCTTTACAAAGTGGTTTGAGTCTTCTCTGGTAAAAACTGACTAAACGAGAGGCCTGGAAAGTTGGTCATAGGGGGAGGGCCATTACTACTATGACGCGGGCGCCCGTGGGTACCCTCTCATTCCGAAACGTTTAGTAAGACAATGCAATTGTCCGCCTTGAATATTATTGAAGCTCTGATTGAAAAAGGCCCTAAAGATTTATGTTATACAACGTTTGACATGTTTGAACAAACGTAAATATATATTTTTTGCACATTCGTGACGCAAGTCCTGCGCGCTTCAGTACATTTTGAGTAGCCTTCGGAACGCGCTAACAAGAAGGAGCTATTGGGACAAATTATTAACTTTTTCGAACATAACTACATTTGTTGTGGACCTGGGATTCATGGAAGTGCCTTCTGATGATAATCAAAGGTAAGGGAATATTTAAAATAGTATATTTGATTTTAGATGGTTCCAAGATGGCGCTAACCTGTATCGCCTAGCCTATTTTTCTGAGCATACCACCTCGTTTATTGCAAAGTGTGATTTCCTAGTAAAGTTATTTTTAAATCTGGCAATGCGGTTGCATTCACGAGATGTTAATTTATAATTCTTTGAATAACAATATTACATTGTAATAATGTTTTCGAATAGTAATTTTGTAAATTGTAGCGCTGATTCACCGGAAGCATTTGAGGGAAAATATTTTCTGAACGTCACGCGCCGATGTAAAATGCTGTTTTTATATATAAATATGAACTTTATTGAACAAAAAATGCATGTATTGTGTAACATGATGTCCGAGGATTGTCATCTGATGAAGATTGTCAAAGGTTAGTGCTGCATTTAGCTGTGTTTTGGGTATTTGTGATGCATGCTAGTTGCTTTGAAAATGGCAGTGTGATTATTATTTTTTTGGCAGGGTACTCTCCTAACATAATCTAATGTTTTGCTTTTGCTGTAAAGCCTTTTTGAAATCGGACAATGTGGTTCGATTCAGGAGAGGTGTATCTATAAAATGGTGTAAAATAGTCACATGTTTGAGAAATTGAATTTATAGCATTTATGAGGTATTTTGCGTGACGCGATTCCACTGGCTGTTGACTAGGGTGGGACGCAAGCGTCCCAGGTTCCCAGACAGGTTAACTTCTTAGGGATAGCCCCCCATGTTTCTTCTTCCAGTTTTCACCTAAATGACATACTCAAATCTAACTGCTTGTAGCTGAAGCAAGGACATGCATATTCTTGGTACCATTTGAAAGGAAACACTTTGACGTTTGTGGTAATGTGAATTGAATGTAGGAGAATATAACACAATAGATCTGGTAGAAGAAAATACAAAGAAAAAACCAACCTGTTTTTTTACCACCATCTTTGAAATGCAAGAGAACGGTCTCTGTTATAGCCATCACTCTGGCTGTAATTCCGATGCTGTCCACAAGATGGCAGCAGTCTATGCGCAAAGTTTCATTTGAATATCTTGGAGTATGACTGATCCTCAAGCCTTTTAGTGTGAAGTCCCCAGGTACATTTAGGCAAATTGAAGAAGGCATTCATATTCTATTTTTCTGCAAGAATATCGTCAAATCTCTATACTTGGACTTTGATTTAGCTTTCCAAGTATTAGTAGCCATACAAGTTCAACATTTGCAAAACAACCAGTTTTCATAACTTCATAACTCTGAATATCCTTATAATTTTTATCCAAAATGAAAAGGCATGCTGTCGTACAAGGTTAGAAGCTACACTATACGACATATACATGGTTTCCGGATACTCCCGTAAAGCCCAGCTCATTGTCTATCTCGCTAGCTTTGTTTGACCCTGATTGGTGCTTATTTGACAAAGATAGTCGTTCAAGTGATGGCCGCCCGCGTCATCGGTGTGCCATGAAGGTGTTGCTCTCTGACCACTTATGGTGTCCTATAGGATATACTACACAGATAATGAAATAGTGAAGTCTTGTTACCTCCTAGGATCTCTTAGGAATAGATACGAATGTGATTTGACTCGCTCAAACAACGTTTAGGGTGAGGTTTGCAAATTGAACGAGTGGAAATACAAAATTGATCGTGCGTGCTATATGGACTTTTTTAGGACATGAAAAAGGATTTTATCCAATAAAACACTTCATGTTATGTCTGGGACTCTTTGGATGATAAATTGGAGCAAGATTTCAGAATGTAAGTACACATTTCACCTTCAGAGGTGAATTTATCAAACCTGTCACGGTGAAAAAAGTGTTATTAGGAGCTCTCCTCAAACAATAGCACGGCATTTTTTCACAGTAATAGCTACTGTAAATTGGACAGTGAAGTTATATTAACAAGAATGTAAGCTTTCAGCCGATATAAGACACTTCTATGTACCAACATTTGTTGTTACTCTAAAATCTGCGATCTTGATATAACGCGCTGAATGATTTACAACTTAGCTACTAAATTAGCAAACCAAATGCACAACTGCAGAGCATTTAGCACGTTTTAGTTAGATATCCTGTACCTATTAAGTTAAATAACTGGCCAACATTTAGTTGTGAATTCCATACTGCAACTAGATCACCTGGAGTGTGCTGTACAACAGTCAGTGACTCAAGGCTCTGGTCTCTCGTAGTTATGTGCTTGTAAACAAACACCACGTGACTTGGGACTTACCGGTAAGCTTCATAAATGAATAATTGTGACCGGTGAAATGAAGGCATTCTTTATCTCCTAACATATTGTACAAGTTGACTGCAATAATTTACTTAGAATCTAGCTACAAATATATATATATATATATATTTTTTTTTTTAAATGATGAAATAATCTTGTCCGGTATGGGGAAAAACATCCAGTCACTATTTCCAAATAGCCAGTATATATGGTATACCGCCCAAGCCTAGTTGCTGGCCCTCATCCTGTCATTCTCTCTGTCTTTGCTGTTCCTTTCTACCCAAACCCCAGGTTTTTAAACCCAGACACCTGTCGCTAGCCTGTTCCTTTAGACATTGTTGTTCTCCCTTCATGGGGTGTCAGCAGGCTAGGTCTTAGTGGCTCTGAAGGTCAGTGACTGTTAAATCTGGCTCTGTGGTTCTTTGTGTTCGGTTGGTATGCTGGAAGGGAGCCTGGCTGGAGAGAGACATACAGCCAGTGCCTCCCAGACATGAACTATATGCCAAATAGCACCCTATTCCATATATAGTGCACTACTTTTGACCTGATACCTATGGGCCTTGGTCAAAAGTAATGCCCTAAATAGGGAGTTGGGTGCTACTTGAGACGCAGCTTGTATAAAGAGAGATGGCAGAGTTTGCTATTGATCGGTACAAAATGAAAGTATCTTTATTTTCATTTGTAGCGTAATCACTTTTTCCAAGAGCATGACCGATCCCTTGTTGCTAGCGCTGAGTGCAAATGTCACAGCTCCGGGTCTCTGGATGAGGAGCTGAATAGATTTCAGCTTTGTTTTCGGTTTGGCTCATTGAGTCTCCAATTGATGCCTGATGCGGAGTCTGTCTGGTTGGGTGTTGGGACCAGTTTTGTTCTGCTTAACACTCAGCGTCTTGCTGAGCCACCACCCACATTGATGTTCTTGTTCTTTGTCATTGTGTTATTTTTCTTTAAATATAAAGCAGATGTTCAGTGCCTGCATCTCAAATGGTACCTTACTATCCCTGCATCCATGGGTTGAACACTGATGTAGGGAATGAGAGGAAGTGGTTTTCTAAGCAAAAGAAACTTAAGACTAAAAAACACCAGCAAATCAGCTTCAAGTGATTTTTAAGTTCGGAAATCTTTTCCAAAGTATCCCCACGCATAAGGGATATACACTGAGTGTACAAACCATTTAAGAACACCTTTTTAATTTTGAGTTATCTCCCTGTCTGTTGGCAGAAAGCAGTTTTTATTGCCAGACAACGACCTACATTTCAAACACAGCCGCAGTACTTTTGCCATTGGCAAAAACAACTTGGGACATTTTACATAAGTCGGGGCATAATATTGCAGTCTGTTCTGTATGATGTTTTGTTGGCTGTAAAGAGACTACATTGACTCCCAGGTGACAGGAGAGTTATCCTATGGTCCCTTGTCCAAAGTAGTTCACTGTGTAGGGACTATAGTACAGTTTGGGATGCGGCAGAGGTCTGTGGCGAATGAGTGAGAGCAGAGACAGCAATGGGAGACTGGCCACATTCAGGCATGGTTCAGAACACACACTTAGTTTTCCAGATATGTGTCTGTGCCCTTGACCTTGCCCTATAACAAATTACTCCACACTTCAGAGGCTGGATTAAATCACGTAGGGTGCGTCTCAAGTTGCATCCTACTCCCGACACAGTACAGTTATTTTGACCAGGGCCAGATACAGTAGTGGACTATATATAGGGACTAGGGAGCCATCTGGGGTGCAGCCACCCCTCCCTCCCCTCTTTTTTATTTATTAAATCTGTTAAGCAAAAGCAGCATGCATGTTTTCTCCTCTGAAGGACACCGCATGATTGGAATAGGAATGGGCTGCTGGACCGGCACATGCTTAACACTGCGTCCTTAACATAAGGAGCATCAGATTGCATTCTGTGCCGGAATTTATCTTTCAGCACTCCAATCCAGATTGCTTGACCCGTGGGGATGAGCACTTATGACAAACTCGAGGGCTGTGTTCCAAATGGTAGCCTGTTCGCTATGTAGTGCACTACTTTTGACCAGAGACCAGAGCGCTGGTTAACTTCTCTGGGCTATGTCGGACGTGACCGTCCCACACTATTCAACAGCCAGTGAAATAGCATGGCGTGAAATACAAAACAGCAAAAATATCATAATTTCAATTTCTCAAACATACGACTATTTTACACCATTTTAAAGATACACTTCTCCTTAATGTAACCACATTGTCCGATTTCAAAAATGCTTTACAGCGAAAGCAAAACATTAGATTATGTTAGAGTACATAGACAAAAATAACCACATAGCCATTTTCCAAGCAAGGAGATGTGTCAATAAAACCCAAAACACAGCTAAATGAAGCACTAACCTTTGACGATCTTCATCAGATGACACTCCTAGGACATCATGTTACACAATACATGTATGTTTTGTTTAATAAAGTTCATATTTATATCCAAAAACAGCATTTTACATTGGCGCGTGATGTTCAGAAAATGTATTCCCACCAAAAACTTCCGGTGAATGAGCACATCAATTTACAAAAATACTCATCATAAACGTTGTCAAAATACATCATTATTTTAAGAATTATAGATGCAGTACTCCTTAATGCAACCGCTGTGTCAGATTTTAAAATAGCTTTTCGGCGAATACATATATTTTTCAATATTCTGAGTACATAGCTCGCCATCAAAGCAAGCTATACAGACAACCGCCAAGTTCTGGGGTCACCTAAACTCAGAATTACTATTATAAATATTCTCTTACCTTTGCGGATCTTCGTCAGAATGCACTCCCAGGACTGCTGCTTCCACAAGAAATGTTGTTTTTGTTCGAAATAATCCATATTTATTTTCAAATACCTCCGTTTTGTTCATGCATTCAGGTCACTATCCAAAGGCATAATGCGCGGGGGTAATTAGAGACACGAAAAGTAAAAATGTTCCATTACCGTTCGTAGAAGCATGTCAAACGTTGTTTACAATCAATCTTTATGGTATTTTTAATGTAAAAATGCAATAATATTCCAACCGGACAATAACATATTCATTCCAGAAGAAAAAGGAGGGGCGTGCTATCGGGCTCGTGCTTCACCAAGTCCTTGGTCCCCAGGCAGTCCACTCATTGACTGAGCTCCTATTCTCTGCCCGGTTACAGGAGAATGATGAGAACTTTCTGAAGGCTTTTGACAGCCAATGGAAACCTTAGGAAGTGCAACGTGACCCCACAGACACTGTAGTTTTGATAGGGATTCAAAAGAACTACAATTCTCAGATCTCCCACTTCCTGGTTGGATTTTTCTCAGGTTTTTGCCTGTCATATGAGTTCTGTTATACTCAGACATCATTCAAACAGTTTTAAACTTCAGTGTTTTCTATCCAAATCTACTAATAATATGCATATTCTAGTTTCTGGGCCAGAGTAGTAACCAGTTTAATTTGGGTACGTTTTTCATCCTGCCGTGAAAATACTGCACCCTACACCTTGACAGGTTAAAAGTAGTGCGCTACATAGGGAATTGGGTGCCATTTGGGTTTGAAGCTAGGGATCTGGATAATTGAATTATATGGGAGACACCCCTGGAAGCTGTTCACTTCCCAAACCACCCCTGGAAGCTGTTCACTTCCCAAACCACCCCTGGAAGCTGTTCCCTTCCCAAACCACCCCTGGAAGCTGTTCCCTTCCCAAACCACCCCTGGAAGCGGTTCCCTTCCCAAACCACCCCTGGAAGCGGTTCCCTTCCCAAACCACCCCTGGAAGAGGTTCCCAGTGTGTTGCCGTTTAAACCATAAGGTATTTTTAAAGAACCCTTTTGTTAAGGAAGGCAACAATGTGGGGAGATGATACTGCTATTGTTGCTGTAAAAATAGTCTGTCTAGGGCTAGGCTGTCCCAGATCCACAGGGACACAATGAGTTGTGTTCAACAGACCATTTTCTTTTCTTGCTCTGTAGAGAACAACTAATCTACAAACTAGGAAAGTATTGCCCAGGGAATTTGCATACCATTTCCTCTCGCTCGCCTCTCCTGAAACGTATTGTAATTGCATTTAATAAATGTCCAGAGGAATAAGTCTCCCAAACGGATAAATGCGTTTCGGCTGAGATGAATTGCCCCCCCCCCCGGAAAAAACTCCGGAAACAAGCAGCTGGTTTGTCTTAGTTTTTAATACTTTACACACACAGCCTTGCATAGTCCTTGCTTCATTAAAATGCCTTGTCCTGTTCCTAGTGTTATGGGTAAATAATACTATTGTGATATGGTGTGTGTGTGCGACCCAAATGGCAGCCTATTCCCATTTTTTTTTTTTTTTTTTTTTTTTTTTTAATTTTTATAAATAGTGCACTACTGTTCAGCAGGGCCCTTGGGACTCTGGTCCAAATTAGTCAGCGTTTATATGGAATAGGTTGACATTTGGTACGCACCCATGCTCTCTAAACCAAGTAATGCACAACCTGCTTCTTAACCTTAGTCAATTGCCTTTTTTTTTGGTGGAAGTGCATCGTTTTTATGCTTGAACTAAAGAAGAGCGGGGGGGGGGTGGGGGGTTAGACTAATGATAGTGTATGGGCAACACTCGCGGTGTTGCTTCAGGGTAAGTGTCCTTAGTTTGAATAAATTGTTTCACTGGTGGACTTGATAATATACAAATGGAAGGTTGTAAATCGGATGGCAGATTAGTAATATTATATTAAAGTGCAATTCCGCCACTTAGCATTTGTAGGGCCCTATAACAATCTGTGTTGCGGAGATCGCTGACGGACTCACGGAACCCAGACATTAAAACGGAATTCAACAATATTCCGAAAATGAATTGAACCTATTAGTAGGGAATCAACTAAATCTATTGAACCTATTAGGAATCAACTCAATCTATTGAATTCATTAGAAAATGTTTTCATTTTCCCAAGTGAATCATAAGACATGAACAAAATGCTCCTGTGATGAGTATTTTCCTGCTACTTTATGAAACATCACAGGAATCCCCGTCAGTCTGTGTGCTTCTAGCCCAAATCACACGGAGAAACGTCAATTAAGACGCTGCGTTGTGCATTTCAACTTAATTAGCACCTAAATACGTAGTCAATTTATGTTCGCTATGTAGCCTGTGTTAATTATTGTGTTCCTGTTGACTCACCTTATATGTCCTACGGGAGCCACCGTACCTGCCTGCTCTAAACCGTTAACTCACGAATGTGAGGACAGTTGTAGCTAGTACACACGAGCAGTTTAAAGAATTTAAGCTAGTCTAGTTCTTTCTACAAAACAGTATTCTCTCTTGAAATGGGAGTTGGTGTAGTTTCCCAGTCGTAGCTTGTCTAGACTATATTCCTGTGATGATAAATCAACCCCGGTAGGCACAATGTTTTCACAAATGGCAGTATTACTAGCAACACTAAATAGACACTTTAACTATGCATGTCACAATTCCAGACCTAACAATGTATAAAAGTATTTTCTGGCAATTCATCTCATTTTACCAGCTTTGGTTTACGTAGCCGTAAGAAATAGAATTTGATGTGCTATGATACTGTTTTCTGTCATTCATTACGTAAATGGGTTATTTCTGGGGGGGTTTTCAAAAAAATGACATACATTTGAAAAATATCTTTACCTGTTTTTACATTGTCGTTATGGGGTATTGTGTGTAGATTGAGGGGAAAACTATTTTAATTTTGGAATAAGGCTGTAACATAACAAAATGTGGAATAAGTCAAGGGGTCTGAATACTTTCTGAATGCACTGTAGGTTCAAACAAGGCGCTTATGTCTGTGACGTCTTCGTTCTGATCTGACAATGACCAAAAACAGCACAATGTCTGTGTCCAAAATGTCATCTTATCCCCTTATATAGTGTACTACTTTTGACCAGGGCCTGTAGAGAATAGGGTGCCTATTGGGATGCAATGTTATTCCCCCTCCAGATGGGTACAGAGGCCAGATCGTGAAACAAAGGCATTTTTATCCAAGCACCACATTAGCAGACTTCCTTAGAGGAAAAACCTTTGAACAGTTAGTTAACAGGAATCAATAGCCTGCTGGAGCTTCAAATGCTACTGTGGTTGCATTGATTTACCTTACAATTAGAACCTGATAGTACTGATTGGCTCTGGGATGGCCCGGGGTACACAGTACAATGTTTGGGCGATGCACCTTTTAGGTATCCAATTTCAGTGTTGCTGAAACTATACCGCTTTCACAACTAAGGAAGTATTATACAAGGTCACGAAGGATTCATGCTAACGGCTGTTAAAGCTTGAGTTTTTTTTTATGGTATTGGCTCACATTTTGCAACTTTTTTTCATGACTAATTGTTAACTTCACAGAGAAGGCGACTCAAAGCCGTTACTTTGGGTGTAGTTGTTTTTGGACACTACGCTCGTTGGGGACCTTCATCTCTACGTTTCCAGTTCCGTCAGAGGCATGGTTCGAAGACTAGAAGAGATGGTTCTGGAGGATCTCGGCCAAGACTAGCGCGTACGTTGTCTGCCTTCCAAATGGCTCGCCATTCTCTATATTCTGGCCCTGGTCAAAGGCCCTGGTCAAAAGTAGTGCACTATATATTGTACCAGTCAAATGTTTGGACAGGTACTCATGCCAGGGTTTTTCTTTAGTTCTAGTATTTTATACATGGTAGAATAATAGTGAAGACATCAACTATCAATTAAATAACACACATGGAATAATGTAGTAACCAAAAAAGTGTTAAACAAATACATTTTATATTTGAGATTCTTTAAATAGCCACCCTTTGCCTTGAGTTGTGTTGTGACAAGGTAGAGGTGATATACAGAAGATAGCCCTATTTGGTAAAATACCAAGTCCATATTATGGCAAGAACAGCTCAAATAAGCAATAAGAAATGACAGTCCATTACTTTAAGACATGAAGGTCAGTCAATGTGGAACATTTCAAGAACTTTCAAGAATCACATGACCAACCCAATGGAGATGGTTTGGGAGGAGTTGGAACGCAGAGTGGAGGAAAAGCAGCCAACAAGTGCTCAGCATATGTGGGAACCCCTTCAAGATTGTTGGAAAAGCATTCCAGGTGAAGCTGGTTGGGA
This sequence comes from Salmo trutta, assembly GCF_901001165.1. NCBI lineage: Eukaryota > Metazoa > Chordata > Actinopteri > Salmoniformes > Salmonidae > Salmo > Salmo trutta. The sequence continues at coordinate 41,671 of NW_021823109.1, read as the reverse complement.
GAATACCTAGTTTGCAAAGCTGTCATCAAAGCAAAAGGTGGCACCTTTGAGAAATTTAAAATATATGTTGATTTCTTTAACACTTTTTTTGGGGGGGTTACTACTTGATTCTATATGTTATTTGATAGTTTTGATGTCTTCACTATTATTCTACAATGTAGAAAATAGTAAAAACAAAGAAACCCTTGAATGAGTAGTTGTGTCTAAACTTTTGACTGGTAATGTGTGTGATGAGGTACTATTCGGTATGCAGCCAATAGTCAGCCTGTTGATCAAAATGCCTTGGGAGTTATTGAAACGGTAGTAAAGGAGGAACACACTCTGACTGCTGCTGCTGCTGTTACGTCAGGACAGAAACTAACTTTTAGTTCTACCAGCCAGGTAGTGTTGCTGTATGAGGTGGGATATATATATATATATATATAGATAGATAGATAGATAGATAGATAGATAGATAGATAGATAGATAGATAGATAGATAGATAGATAGATATTTTAGATAGATAGATATTTTAGAGATAGATATATATATAGATATTTTAGAGATAGATATATATATAGATATTTTAGAGATATAGAGATATATAGAGATATATATATATATATATATATATTATATATACAGTTGAAGTTGGAAGTTTACATACACCATTACCAAATACATTTAAACTCAGTTTTTCACAATTCCTGATATTTAATCCTAGTAAAAATTCCCTGTCTTAGGTCAGTTAGGATCACCACTTTATTTTAAGAATGTGAAATGTCAGAATAATAGTAGAGAGAATGATTTATTTCAGCTTTTATTTCTTTCACCACATTCCCAGTGGGTCAGAAGTTTACATGCACTCAATTAGTATTTGGTACCATTGCCTTTAACTTGGGTCAAATGTTTCGGGTAGCCTTCCACAAGCTTCCCACAATAAGTTGGGTAAATTTTGGCCCATTCCTCCTGACAGAGCTGGTGTAACGGAGTCAGGTTTGTAGGTCTTCTTGCTCGCACACACTTTTTCAGTTCTGCCCACACATTTTCTATGGGATTGAGGTCAGGGCTTTGATGGCCACTCCAATACCTTGACTTTGTTCTTATGCATTTTGCCACAACTTTGGAAGTATGTTTGGGGTCATTGTCCACTTAGAAGACCCATTTGCGACCAAGCTTTAACCTCTCTGGGCCAGTGGGACGCTTGCGTCCCACCTACTCAACAGCCAGTGTAATCCCGTGGTGCGATATTCAAATACCTTAGAAATGCTATTACTTCAATTTATCAAACATATGACTATTTTACACTATTTTAAAGACAAGACTCTCGTTAATCTAACCACACTGTCCGATTTCAAAAAGGCTTTACAACGAAAGCAAAACATTAGATTATGTCAGCAGAGTACCCAGCCAGAAATGATCAGACACCCATTTTTCAAGCTACCATATAATGTCACATAAACCCAAACCACAGCTAAATGCAGCACTAACCTTTGATCTTCATCAGATGACAATCCTAGGACATTATGTTATACAATACATGCATGTTTTGTTCAATCAAGTTCATATTTATATCAAAAACCAGCTTTTTACATTAGCATGTGACTAGCATGTGAGTAGCATTCCCACCGAACACTTCCGGTGAATTTACTAAATTACTCACGATAAACGTTCACAAAAACATAATTATTTTAAGAATTATAGATACAGAACTCCTTTATGCACTCGCTATGTCCGATTTTAAAATAGCTTTTCGGTGAAAGCACATTTTGCAATATTCTGAGTAGATAGCCCGGCCATCACAGGCTAGCTATTTTGACACCCACCAAGTGTGGTACTCACCAAACTCCGATTTACTATTAGAAAAGTTTGATTACCTTTGCTGTTCTTCGTCAGAATGCACTCCCAGGACTTCTACTTCAATAACAAATGTTGGTTTGGTTCCAAATAATCCATAGTTATATCCAAATAGCGGCGTTTTGTTCGTGCGTTCAAGACACTATCCGAAAGGTAAAGAAGGGTGACGCGCCCGACGCGTTTCGTGACAAATTTCAAAATATTCCATTACCGTATTTCGAAGCATGACAAACGCTGTTTAAAATTAATTTTTATGCTATTTTTCTCGTAAAAAAGCGATAATATTCCGACCGGGAGTCGTTGTTTTCGTTCAAAGAGAGAGAAAGTAAACATGGTGTCGGCTCGTGCACACGCCTCCAGTCTCATTGTCCTCAGATCGACCACTATCCAAATGCGCTAATGTTTTTCAGCCATGGCCTTCAAAGCCACCATTCATCGTTCTGGCGCCTTCTGAGAGCCTATGAGAGCGTTAGAAAATGTCACGTTATGCCAGAGATCCCCTGTTTTGGTTAGAGATGATCAAGAAGGCCAAGAAATAGTCAGAGGTGAGCGCTTCCTGTTTGGAATCTTCTCAGGTTTTGGCCTGCCAAATGAGTCCTGTTATACTCACAGACACCATTCAAACAGTTTTAGAAACTTTAGGGTGTTTTCTATCCAAATCAAACAATTATATGCATATTCTAGTTACTGGGCAGGAGTAGTAACCAGATTAAATGGGGTATGTTTTTTTTATCCGGCCGTGCAAATACTGCCCCCTATCCCCAACAGGTTATTAACTTCCTGACTGATATCTTGAGATGTTGCTTCAATATATCCACAATTTTCCTGCCTCATGATGCCATCTGTTTTGTGAAGTGCACCAGTCCCTGCTGCAGCAAAGCACCCCCACAACATGATGCTGCCACCCCCGTGCTTCACGATTGGGATGGTGTTCTTCGGCTTGCAAGCCTCCACCTTTTTCCTCCAAACGTAACCATGGTCCTTTTGGCCAAACAGTTCTACTTTGTTTCATCAGACCAGAGGACATTTCTCCAAAATGTACGATGTTTGTCCCCATGTGCAGTTGCAAACCGTAGTCTGGCTTTTTTATGGCGGTTTTGGAGCAGTGGCTTCTTCCTTGCTGAGCGGCCTTTCAGGTCATGTCGATTATAGGACTCGTTTTACTGTGGATATAGATACTTTTGTACCGGTTTCCTCCTGCATCTTCACAAGGTCCTTTGCTGTTGTTCTGGGATTGATTTGCACTTTTCGCACCAAAGTACGTTCATCTCTAGGACACAGAACACATCTCCTTCCTGAGCGGTATGATGGCTGTCTGGTTCCATGGTGTTTATACTTGCGTACTATTGTTTGTACAGATGAACGTGGTACCTTCAGGCGTTTGGAAATTGCTCCCAAGGATGAACCAGACTTGTGGAGGTCTACAATTTTTTTTCTGAGCTCTTGGCTGATTTCTTTTGCTTTTCCCATGATGTCAAGCAAAGAGGCACTGAGTTTAGCCCTTGAAGGTAGGCCTTGAAATACATCCACAGGTACACCTCCAATTGACTCAAATGATGTCAATTAGCCTATCAGCAGCTTCTAAAGCCATGTCATTTTCTGGAATTTTCCAAGCTGTTTAAAGGCACTGTCAACTTATTGTATGTAAACTTCTGACCCACTGGAATTGTGATACAGTGAAATAATCTGTCTAAACAATTGTTGGAAAAATGACTTGTCAGGCACAAAGTAGATGTCCTAACCGACTTGCCAAAACTATAGTTTAACAAGAGATTTGTGGAGTGGTTGAAAAACGAGTTTTAATGATATATAGGTAGATAGATATGTATATACACACACAGTGTTGGTAGTTCTTTGTGAGATTAGCTACCAGCTATTAATCAAAATTACACTTAAATGGCTACTCCCATTTATTTTGCAATAAAATGTGCTTGTACTTGACTTGTAACAAATTGTATTCGCAAATGCTGACACTGGAGCCCTGACCACCCACCGAGGCTGGTGAGAGAGATCTGGTTCATTCTAGAGCCCTGTCCTCTGGTTCATTCTAGAGCCCTGTCCTCTGGTTCATTCTAGAGCCCTGTCCTCTGGTTCATTCTAGAGCCCTGTCCTCTGTCTTCTAATCGCGCTGTTCGATCTGCCATTGTGGTTTTAACAGCTTGCCTAAGCCCTGTTAAGATGTTTCTCTGCTTCAAATGTCATCACAGTCATGAACCTCGGACACCAGTGTGGTTGTAAGCACATGGGGAAGGGCTCTCGTGCTCTGGCTCTCGCTCTCTCGTTTTGCTGTATATTTTTTTGAATTACCTATTACCCTGCTGTGTTTTATTGGGACATCTACTGGTGGTGACTTTATAGGATTGTTTTGCAGATTGTGTATTGACATGTAATGGTCTGTTCCTTGTTCGTTCGTTCCTACATCCACCCATGATTGCGTGTAGCGTACCTTTATCCAAGACCCTGGTTTTGTTGAGGCTGACAAAAAAATAGAAGCGTTAATTCTTGGTCTGCTGCGTCTTTTTTCCTTCCAAGAGGGGTACTAGCTGTAACCCATTAGTCACAGTTCACGACCTCCGCAACCACACAGGTTTACTATGTACCACTTAAATGTGTCTGGGCGTTTTCCCCCCCCTTGAAATCTAGATCGAACACCCACGCCACATTAGTCTACACCATTACTCTACTAGAGCGTACACAGCTTCAGCCCACACACACCACCTACCTACAGCTGTGACGGCCCCGATACATCCTGTCATATTAATGTAGCTAATATAGCACCCACTCAGGACTCAACAAACTTTTCATTTAATACTGCTGTCGTGGAGGTACAGGGGACATTTTGATCTGCTTGAATGAAAGGGCTTGTTCCTTTTGTTTATAATAATATAATGAAGGATTGCAGCATAGCCGTGCTGTCAGTCTGTGTTTTAGTGTCTTTTCAGGGTCTTGATCTTTGAGAAGCCCTGCGTAAAGCTGTCCCGGTTTCTTCCTCCCTCCCACCTCGATACTTGGTTTCTTCTCTCACCAACAATGAAGTTGTCATTCAGACTCCTTTTTTGCGCTTTTTCCACATGCTGAATACTTTGAGTGCACTGGTTCTTCTTAAGTGTTTTGTCATTTCCTGAAGGAAGTCAACACTAAGAGACCATGGAGCCAGGAAGGGGAAGAGGAGACCATGGAGCCAGGAAGGGGAAGAGGAGACCATGGAGCCAGGAAGGGGAAGAGGAGACCATGGAGCCAGGAAGGGGAAGAGGAGACCATGGAGCCAGGAAGGGGAAGAGGAAGACCATGGAGCCAGGAAGGGGAAGAGGAAGACCATGGAGCCAGGAAGGGGAAGAGGAAGACCATGGAGCCAGGAAGGGGAAGAGGAAGACCATGGAGCCAGGAAGGGGAAGAGGAAGACCATGGAGCCAGGAAGGGGAAGAGGAAGACCATGGAGCCAGGAAGGGGAAGAGGAAGACCATGGAGCCAGGAAGGGGAAGACCATGGAGCCAGGAAGGGGAAGACTATATGCAGGTGGATTTCTCCCAGTGTAATTTAGGTGTATAGGGCTATATGCAGGCGGATTTCTCCCAGTGTAATTTAGGTGTATAGGGCTATATGCAGGCGGATTTCTCCCAGTGTAATTTAGGTGTATAGGGCTATATGCAGGTGGATTTCTCCCAGTGTTATTTAGGTGTATAGGGCTATATGCAGGTGGATTTCTCCCAGTGTAATTCGGGTGTATAGGGCTATATGCAGGTGGATTTCTCCCAGTGTAATTTAGGTGTATAGGGCTATATGCAGGTTGGAGGAATTTGCTGAACTTTGTTTCAGAAGCAGAGTCCATGTCTAGAATAGGAGCGTAGTTGGGAGCAAAGGGCGTCAGTCCCAAGGGTGTCAGTCCCAAGGGCCTCACTCCCAAGGGCGTCAGTCCCAAGGGCGTCAGTCCCAAGGGCGTCAGTCCCAAATTGACAAGGGCATTTGAACCCAGTTACTTTGTCATGATGATATCTGTTCTGAAGTAAAGGTCGCGGGGTCAAGTGTAAGGAGGGTAAAGAAAAGTTACAGGGGGTCAGGGAAGTGATCTGCTCTGATATGAAGCCGTAAATAACAACAGGGAACCTATCAGGACCTAGGTAACCCGTCCCTCCGCACGCCTCTGACCGTCTCCATCTCGTCTCAGGTAATTCATGTAAACAGCAGGCTGATGTAGATTCACAGTTCTGATCTCTGGAACCTCGTGATCAGACAGACTTACTTGTTATGGATCAGACAGGCAGGAAGAGGATGAACCACAGATAAAAACAGACGATGTAGCTGTACAATTCTAAATCTCAGCTCTGGGAAGTCTGTATGAGTAATAAAGGACACAGGTCCTCGAAATGAAAACTCCTCCTCCTGACTCTACCAACTCCTCCTCCTGACTCTACCAACTCCTCCTCCTGACTCTACCAACTCCTCCTGACTCTACCAACTCCTGACTACCTCCTCCAGCCTGTTCACTAGTGGCCTTCCTCCTGGCCTGATGAGCCTACTGTCTGATCCATTCCCCCGGTCTTGGCCAAATAGAGACAAATATTGCCAATTGTTTATTAACTGGGATGCAGCCGCCGACGGTATGGAGTTGACACCTTACGACGGATCACTGTGTGAAAGATAGATGCTCCCTCTGCCAGACTTGGCACTCCCTCCTCTCCAGTCCTCTCTCTCCTCTCACACTCTGAGGGAGGTCGGTAAACGGATGATGGACAACTACTTTGCTTTCTCTACCAGCGGCGCTCTGTTTGGAGACACTCGCCCTTCTGGAGAATTGGCAAGTGTCCTTAATAGGGAGCTGTGTTATGTTTTCAAAGACCACCAGCATGACTTCTCTACCTCACACCTAACTGACAGTCTGTACTGGAGCTACGCTAGACACCAGCATGACTTCTCTACCTCACACCTAACTGACTGTCTCTACTGGAGCTATGCAAAAAAAGAATATAAACGCAACGTGCAAAAATGTCAAAGATTTACTGAGTTACAGTTCATTTAAGGAAATCAGTCAGTTTGAAATAAATTCATTAGGCCCTAATCTATAGATTTCACATGACTTGGCATACAGATATGAATATGTTGGAGTTGATCAGGCTGTGGAATGTTGTCCCACACCTCTTCAATGTCTGTGCAAAGTTGCTGGATATTGGCGGGAGCTGGAACACGGTTGTCATACACGTTGATCCAGAGCATCCCAAACATGCTTCCGATCACATACTTTAGGTCCTGCGGTCAGCATGCTAATTGAACTCTCAAAGTTTGAGACATCTTTGGCATTGTGACAAACTGCACATTTTAGTGGTCTTATATTGTCCCCAGCACAAGGTGCACCTGTGTAATGATCATGCTGTTTAATCAGCTTCTTGATATGCCACATCTGTCAGGTGGATGGATTATCTTGATTGGTAAAGGTGAAATGCTCTCTGGATATAAACAAATTTATGCAAGATGTTTGATACATTCTTTTTGTGCGTATGGAACATTTCTGTGATCTTTTTATTTCAGCTCGTTACATATATTTTGATTCGGTGTATATCGCCAGGCCACGGTCTTAACAGCTGGGTAGAGACGTGTAGGCCCCGGGGTTGATGGCATGCTGCTACTCGTAGGCCTTATTACTGCCAAAGGCTCCAAATCATTACCTTCAGATAAATTCTCTCTGCTCCAAACATGTCTGTTTGGAGATTAGGGGTTTTAATTGTGTTTTTTCTTCCTCAACCTGGAGCCCTGTGTAGCCTAGGGGTTTGTGTGTCTCTACGTCTGTGTGTGTGTGTGAGACGGTATTCTGCCAGTATTCCTGCATCATGTTTCTTCTCAGTAAATGGTCCGTTATTTGGAGTTTCCACCCTGGTCGATAGGGATGGACCACATCCAGTGTGTGTGAAGACACCCCTACATCAGGATCTGGCAGCGTGCTGGATATCCCTTTTTCTGATGGGTTCCTGTGCTTAAAAAAAATAAACAACCTTGTGTTTAAGACCTTTTGGTGTGGTTAGCTTCAGTTCAATAAAACATGATTATGGAAAACAGATATCTCCTTCCTCCCTTCCTTTTTTTTCTCCTTCTACAACAGAGCTGTGTAGCTACTCCAGCCATCACTTCCTTTTTTGTAGAGTGCTTTGATCAGCCAGAATGAGGAACGACTACACTGGGCCGGGCTAATGAAACAAACGATTCAGCTGCTTCTACTGCCACCTTTAATAGCAGATACCATACAGGGTGTCCTTTCACCCTGTCCCCCAGCCCGTCTGCCCGCCTTCCTGCCTCAGGCCCTCTCTATCAGACTAAAAACAACAGACTAAAAGTAACTTTAATCTTCCTCTAACTGTGAACAAAGGAAGCAAATTAACATCCGGCAGTTAGTGGGAAGTAAGTAAGCATAAAAGGCTTTTCTTTTCTGATATGGGAACTTCTTAGCTGAGCCCACTCTCCACCAATCCTGGGAGTGCTTCTTCTTCTTCTACAGTCCTCTCTAGTGACTGACACCTCACCCTTACTGTTAATTGGAAAGATGCTCGCTGACAACCCAGAAATGGGAAAAAGTTTTAAAGATAAAGATCTGTACTCACCCCTCTCTCTGAGCTGAATAATCCCCTCAGAAGCCTCCGCTAGTTAAATCCATCTCCAGCCAGAGGCTTTCTATATCTCCCCTGTTTCCATCTTGTCCAAATGGGACAACCTCTGACAGATGGGGCCAACACCAAATTAAAATGTGACCTTTTTTTTGAGTTAATAGCTTGAATGGCTGAGGTCTGAAGAGTGACTGACTAGCTTAAGGAAGTCCAGCAGTGCAGAGAGAAACAGCCGTCCACTCTGAGCTTTATAGATCCCCCAGCTACTAGCGGCTGCTGAGATGGGCTTGGTAGAGTCAGGAGGAGGAGGTGGTAGAGTCAGGAGGAGGAGGTGGTAGAGTCAGGAGGAGGAGGTGGTGGTGGTGGTGGTGGTAAGAGTCACAGTTGGTCTGAGAAACGCCACTTCACCTATAAATCATTGTCATATTCAACCCAAGTCCTTTCCCCTTCTCCTCCTCCTCCCCAGAGAAAAGGCCCATAGGCAGTGCCTCTGATACTTTAGACCACTGCTGACCACAGCCACTGCTAGAACCAACCAATCATTTATCCACTTTCTCTCGCTCTAGTCTTTCTTCTACTCATTACTAGGCATACAGGTGCAATATACACACACAATGTACTGTTATTTTAAAACTGTTCAGGAGTGCTTATGACTCACTACTGTGGGAGTAGTGCCATGTTCCTTCCGGCAGGCTGACACTCTCCCCTGCCTGACTCCATCCTCCATCTGAAGAAACGGGATTACATTACTCAGTTACTTTTATCCTTGTTTGGCATGAAGGGTGGATGTGGTACATTAGCCATGGAGATTGTTCACCTTGGTTGCTGTTGTGTGTTCACTGCACATGCCTACAGTGTTAGCTAGCTAAGTCTGATTTTACCTTGTTTTGTAGGTTAGCTAGCTAAGTCTGATTTTACCTTGTTTTGTAGGTTAGCTAGGTAAGTCTGACTTTACCCTGTTTTGTAGGTTAATGTGTGTCCCTAATGGGACCGGTTCCCTATATAGGGCCCTGCTTTAGACTGGGACTGGTTCCCTATATAAATCTTCCAAGATGGCATAGCAGTCAGACGTCCTTTGTCCTCGTCTTGTCATGTATGTATGTATGTATGTGTGTGTGTGTGTGTGTGTGTGTGTGTGTGTGTGTGTGTGTGTGTATATATCTATATCTATCTATACTTCTAAAAACTCAACTTCAAAACACTCTCCTGCAACCCGCCTCACCAATTTTTCTTAAAAAAGTATAATTTACCTCAAATCTGAAATCCACAACAGAAGCTAGGCAGAAGCTAGGCAAAGCTAGGCAGAAGCTAGATAACGTTAGTATTCAGCTAACCACTGTTGGCGGTCATCAGCTATCCCTTAGCTTGAAAAGTTATTGCCAGTTTTGTACAACGCGACTCAGACCAGAGCATACTGAACCTATTTTCTCTCCATATCCCCGGATTTCTACCGCAAGCTCTGGTCATTTACACCTGGATCTTGCAGCTAGCTAGATGCTATCTGAGTGACTATTGGCTAATGTCGGTCCCGGAGCTAACATCAATTATTCCGGAGCTAGCCAGTTGAAGAGTTCCATCAGCCACTCCTGGGCTACAATCACCTATCCGGACCCGTTTTACTGCCGATGCGGAGCCCCATTGGGCCTTCACGACTGGACTACCGACGTTATCTGCCCGAGGGAGTTATCCAACTGGCCCCTCCGTCGCGACGTAACCTGAACGCCCATCTGCGGCCAGCTATAATCGTTAGCTGTCTTATCGGCTGCTATCTGAATAGGTCTATCGGACAATTTTCTTGGGCCACTATAACTATTTTGCCAATTGGATTGGTCCCCTCTACCACACGGAACCCCACTAATCTACCGACGGAAATGCACGAGGTGGCTAAAAACAGACCATCTTCTGCCAACTTGCTACCCATGGCCCGGCTAGCTGTCTGAATCGCCGTGACCCCAACCAACCTCACTACTCACTTGGACCCTTATGATCACTCGGCTAAGCATGCCTCTCCTTAATGTCAATATGCCTTGTCCATTGCTGTTCTGGTTAGTGTTTATTGGCTTATTTCGCTGTAGAGCCTCTAGCCCTGCTCATTATACCGTATCCAACCTTTCAGTTACACCACCCACACATGCGATGACATCACCTGGTTTCTAGAGACAATATCTCTTTCATCACTCAATGCCTAGGTTTACCTCCACTGTTTTCACACCCTACCATACCTTTGTCTGTACATTATACCTTGAAGCTATTTTATCGCCCCCAGAAACCTGCTCCTTTTACTCTCTGTTCCGGACGTCCTAGACGATCAATTCTCATAGCCTTTAGCCGTACTCTTATCCTACTCCTCTGTTCCTCTGGTGATGTAGAGGTGAATCCAGGCCCTGCAGTGCCTAGCTCCACTCCTATTCCCCAGGCGCTCTCTTTTGATGACTTCTGTAACCGTAATAGCCTTGGTTTCATGCATGTTAACATTAGAAGCCTCCTCCCTAAGTTTGTTTTATTCACTGCTTTAGCACACTCTGCCAACCCGGATGTCCTAGCAGTGTCTGAATCCTGCTTAACACCCCAGCCATCCTACAATCTAAGCTTGATGCCCTCAATCTCACACAAATTATCAATGAACCTACCAGTTACCACCCCAAAGCCGTAAACACGAGCACCCTCATAGATATCATCCTAACCAACTTGCCCTCTAAATGCACCTCTGCTGTTTTCAACCAAGATCTCAGCGATCACTGCCTCATTGCCTGCATCCGTAATGGGTCAGCGGTCAAAGGACCTCCACTCATCACTGTCAAATGCTCCCTGAAACACTTCAGCGAGCAGGCTTTCTAATTGACCTGGCCCGGGTATCCTGGAAGGATATTGACCTCATCCCGTCAGTAGAGGATGCCTGGTAATTATTTTTTAAATGCCTTCCTCACCATCTTAAATAAACATGCCCCTTTCAAGAAATTTAGAACCAGGAACAGATATAGCCCTTGGTTCTCTCCAGACCTGACTGCCCTTAACCAACACAAAAACATCCTGTGGCGTTCTGCATTAGCATCGAACAGCCCCTGTGATATGCAACTTTTCAAGGAAGTTAGAAACCAATATACGCAGGCAGTTAGAAAAGCCAAGGCTAGCTTTTTCAAGCTGAAATTTGCTTCCTGCAACACTAACTCAAAAAAGTTCTGGGACACTGTAAAGTCCTTGACGAATAAGAGCAACTCCTCCCAGCTGCCCACTTCACTGAGGCTAGGAAACACTGTCAGCACTGATAAATCCACGATAATTGAGAATTTCAATAAGCATTTTTCTACGGCTGGCCATGCTTTCCACCTGGCTACCCCTACCCCGGTCAACAGCACTGCACCCCCCCCCCCCCCCACAGCAACTCGCCCAAGCCTTCCCCATTTCTCCTTCTCCCAAATCCAGTCAGCTGATGTTCTGAAAGAGCTGCAAAATCTGGACCCCTACAAATCAGCCGGGCTAGACAATCTGGACCCTTTCTTTCTAAAATGATCTGCCGAAATTGTTGCAACCCCTATTACTAGCCTGTTCAACCTCTCTTTCGTGTCGTCTGAGATTCCCAAAGATTGGAAAGCAGCTGCGGTCATCCCCCTCTTCAAAGGGGGGACACACTCTTGACCCAAACTGCTATAGACCTATATCTATCCTACCCTGCCTTTCTAAGGTCTTCGAAAGCCAAGTCAACAAACACCGACCATTTTGAATCCCACCGCACCTTCTCCGCTATGCAATCTGGTTTCAGAGCTGGTCATGGGTGCACCTCAACCACACTCAAGGTCCTAAATGATATCTTAACCGCCATCGATAAGAAACAATACTGTGCAGCCGTATTCATTGACCTGGCCAAGGCTTTCAACTCTGTCAATCAGCACATCCTCATCGGCAGACTCAATAGCCTTGGTTTCTCAAATGATTGCCTCGCCTGGCACACCAACTACTTCTCTGATAGAGTTCAGTGTGTCAAATCAGCGGACCTGTTGTCCGGGCCTCTGGCAGTCTCTATGGGGGTGCCACAGGGTTCAATTCTTGGGCCGACTCTTTTCTCTGTATACATCAATGATGTCGCTCTTGCTGCTGGTGAGTCTGATCCACCTCTACGCAGATGACACCATTCTGTATACTTCTGGCCCTTTGGACACTGTGTTAACTACCCTCCATATGAGCTTCAATGCCATACAACTCTCCTTCCGTGGCCTCCAACTGCTCTTAAATACAAGTAAAACTAAATGCATGCTCTTCAACCGATCGCTGCCTGCTCCTGCCCGCCTGTCCAGCATCACTACACTGATCTGACTTAGAATATGTGGACAACTACAAATACCTAGGTGTCTGGTTAGACTGCAAACTCTCCTTCCAGACTCACATCAAACATCTCCAATCCAAAGTTAAATCTAGAATTGGCTTCCTATTTTGCTACAAAGCATCTTTCACTCATGCTGCCAAACATACCCTCGTAAAACTGACCATCCTACCGATCCTCAACTTCGGCGATGTCATTTACAAAATAGCCTCCAATACCCTACTCAATAAATTGGATGCAGTCTATCACAGTGCCATCCGTTTTGTCACCAAAGCCCCATATACTACCCACCACTGCGACCTGTACGCTCTCATTGGCTGGCCCTCGCTTCATACTCGTCGCCAAACCCACTGGCTCCAGGTCATCTACAAGACCCTGCTAGGTAAAGCTCCCCCTTATCTCAGCTCGCTGGTCACCATAGCAGCACCCACCTGTAGCACGCGCTTCAGCAGGTATATCTCTCTGGTCACCCCCAAAGCCAATTCCTCCTTCGGCCGCCACTCCTTCCAGTTCTCTGCTGCCAATGACTGGAACGAACTACAAAAATCTCTAAAACTGGAAACACTTATCTCCCTCACTAGCTTTAAGCACCAGCTGTCAGAGCAGCTCACAGATTACTGCACCTGTACATAGCCCACCTATAAATTAGCCCAAACAACTACCTCTCCCCCTACTGTATTTATTTATTTTGCTGTTTTGCACCCCATTATTTCTATTTCTACTTTGCACTTTCTTCCACTGCATATCTACCATCCCAGTGTTTTACTTGCTATATTGTATTTACTTCGCCACCATGGCATTTTTGCCTTAACCTCCCTTATCTCACCTAATTTGCTCACATTGTATATGGACTTATTTTTTCTTCTGTATTATTGACTGTTTTACTCCATGTGTAACTCTGTTGTATGTGTCATACTGCTTTGCTTTATCTTTGCCAGGTCGCAATTGTAAATGAGAACTTGTTCTCAACTAGCCCAACTGGTTAAATAAAGGTGAAAAAAAATATATAGGGCCCTGCTTTAGACTGGGACCGGTTCCCTATATAGGGCCCTGCTTTGGACTGGGACCGGTTCCCTATATTGGGCCCTGCTTTGGACTGGGACCGGTTCCCTATATTGGGCCCTGCTTTGGACTGGGACCGGCTCTCTATATTGGGCCCTGCTTTGGACTGGGACCGGTTCCCTATATAGGGCCCTGCTTTGGACTGGGACCGGTTCCCTATATAGGGCCCTGCTTTGGACTGGGACCGGTTCCCTATATTGGGCCCTGCTTTGGACTGGGACCGGTTCCCTATATAGGGCCCTGCTTTGGACTGGGACCGGTTCCCTATATAGGGCCCTGCTTTGGACTGGGACCGGTTCCCTATATAGGGCCCTGCTTTGGACTGGGACCGGTTCCCTATATAGGGCCCTGCTTTGGACTGGGACCGGTTCCCTATATAGGGCCCTGCTTTGGACTGGGACCGGTTCCCTATATAGGGCCTTGCTTTAGACTGGAGCACTATGGCCCTGGTAAAGTAATGCATTATAAAGGGATTGAGAATAGGGTGGCATTTGGGACACAACTTTTGTCATCATCTTTACTGCAGTGTTTGTCTGTGTCCTGCTGCCTCACCCAAGCCCCTGTACTCCTGTATCCACCAACGATAACAGCTACACACCAGCTAGTGCACTTAGTAGCATGTTCCAGACCCCTGCATCGTAACAGAACACGGACGCTGTACACACAGCACTGTCTGAAAGACCCTCTATCACAGTAACAAGCAGAACAAAAAATGGCTGACTAAAATGGGAAAGTTAAACCTCCAGTCAAACTGAGGTACTTCCTTCTTTCCTCCTCCTTCTGTGTTTGTCATTGGTTGGAAGTGATTATTTAAACCAATCATTGTTGTTTATCATGGTCGTCGTCGGAACTGAAGGCTGTCTCAAATGTCCCGTCCATTTGATGGGAGTTATTCAAGCAGCATGTAATCTTCCCAAATGGCAATTCCATATAGTGCACTACTTTTGACGAGTGCCCTATGTGATCTAGTTTACTATATAGGGAACAAGGGTGCCATTTTGAAGACATGTTTTTTTTAGAAAGGTAGGAAAGTGCCAGGTTGGTTAAAATGATATCAAGGATCTTTAGTTTTAGAAACAAAAAAAATCTGTTCTCTCTAGGGCTGACCCCATTTAGTTTCGATTGTTGGGTCGATAGACTGTTGGTCGACCGAGATATTCTTTAGTCAAGCAGTCGCAATTTTGACTTTTTTGCTGCACAAGCCAATTGGCTGATTCGTACCTGTCTCAGTCACGTAGCTATGGGGATGGCACGGTACATCACTCTAAGAGGTGTCATACTGAAATAGTAAATGGTTGTATTATGCTAAAATAAAAAGTTGCAACACTAATAAATAAATAAAATTTATAACGTGCTCTTTCTCCTGCGTTAGATACGGTCGCTCTCTGCGGTTCTGAAACATAATCTTCAGTGCGCCTTTTCTTTATATTGCTATGTGCATAATAACAAAGTTAACATGCGTATTGAGATTGATAACCTGAGGTGGAGGCAGCAGAGATGAGGAAACAGGCCTAATTGTCTTAGAAAATTGAGGAGAGAGCAAACCCCAACTTAATTAGGTCTATTATCAATAGCCTAACTGTTGAATGTGCCTGGCTTTGAGTCATATATCTACAGAAATAAGACAGATCCTCAATCTGTTGCATGTTTGTTTAATAGTGAGCACCAAGCCTCGTAACGGCATAATGTTGGATAAAGCAATTTCACAGTTTCGGCAGTTTTTTTAAATCTTTGCAATGTTGTAATAAAGGCTTTACTTTTTGTTTTCGTTAGAACAGACTGCTATTACGTATAATTTATTTAGTGTTTACACTGTTCCAAACAGGCGCAAGAATATTGTAATCTGGGATAGGATTAAGTAATCCTTCTAACCCTCCCCCCCAAAAAAAGATATAGATTTACTATTGTAAAGTGGTTCTTCCACTGGATATCATATGGTGAATGCACCAATTTGTAAGTCGCTCTGGATAACAGCGTCTGCTAAATGGCGTAAATGTAATCTAACAGCACCTGTTTGTCACACAGTCTGCACACAGCTCTCACTCCTATACCCTCATTTTTCTTGATCTCCTTATTGTTGTTATTATGATCATCAAATGTCCCGTCCATTTGATGTCAATGTAAATAGTCTGGTGGCCATTTTGATTAATTGTTCAGCAGTCTTATGGCTTGGGGGTAGAAGCTGTTAAGGAACCTTTTGGTCCTACACTTGGCGCTCCGGTACAGCTTGCCGTGTGGTAGCAAAGAAAGATTTGACTTGGGTGACTGGAGTCTCTGACAATTTTATGGGCTTTCCTCTGACACCGTCTATTATATAGGTCCTGGATGGCAGGAAGCTTGGACCCAGTGATTTACTGGGCGGTATACACTACCCTCTGTAGCGACTTATGGTCAGATGCCGAGCAGTTGCCATACAGTTGCCATAGCATTCTCACATAGGTGCTCCTTTTTCACCCACGACAGGCGGTGATGCAACCGGTCAGGATGTTCTCGATGGTGCAGCTGTAGAACTTTGAGGATCTGGGGACCCATGCCAAATCTTTTCAGTCTCCTGAGGGGGAAAAGGTTTTGTTATGCCCTCTTTATGACTGTCTTGATGTGTTTGGACCATGATAGTTCGTTGGTGATGTGGACACCAAGAAACTTAACTCTCGATCTGCTCCACTACAGCTCCGTCGTTGTTAATGGGGGCCTGTTCAGCCCTCCTTCTCCTCTAGTCCACAATCAGCTCCTTTGTCTTGCTCACATTGAGGGAGAGGTTGTTGTCCTGGCACCACACTGCCAGTTCTGACCTCTTTATAGGCTCTCACGGTTGTCGTTAGCAAACTTAAGGATGGTGTTGGTGTTGTTTTTGGCCACGCAGTCGTGGGTGAAAAGGGAGTACAGGAGGGGACTAAGTACACACCCCTGAGGGGCTCCAGTGTTGAGGATCAGCGTGGCAGACGTGTTGTTGCCTACCCTTATCACCTGGGGGCGGCCCGTCAGGAAGTCCAGGATCCAGTTGCAGAGGGAGGTGTTTAGTCTCAGGGTCCTTAGCTTAGTCATGAGTTTCGTGGGAACTATGGTGTTGAACGCTGAGCTGTAGTCAGTGAACAGCATTCTCACATAGGTGCTCCTTTTGTCCAGGTGGGAAAGGGCAGTGTGGAGTGTGATTGAGATTGTCATCTGTGGATTTGTTGGGGCGGTATGCGAATCGGAGTGGGTCTAGGGTGTCCGGGATGATGCTGTTGCTGTGAGCCATGACCAGCCTTTCAAAGCACTTCGTGGCTACCGACGTGAGTGCTACGGGGCGGTAATCATTTAGGCCGTTAACCTTCGCTTCCTTGTGCACAGGGACTATGGTGGTCTTCTTTAAACATGTAGGTATTACAGACTCAGTCAGGGAGAGGTTGAAAATGTCAGTGAAGACACTTGCCAATTGGTCCGCGCATGCTTTGAGTAAATGTCCTGGTAATCCATCTGGCCCCGCGGCTTTGTGAATGTTGACCTGTTTAAATGTCTTGTTCACATCGGCTCCCGAGAGCGTTATCACAGTCATCCAGAACAGCTGGTGCTAAAGCATTTTAGTTTAAATAACAAATGGCTCTTTGAATAATTAGCCTAAAAAATAAATAAACACAAATTCACAAATGCACTCAACTGATTTTAGTCTGCTATAATGAAGGCTTCATATATATTTTTTGAGTTAGAATAGAAATCTGGTACCGTTAGTGTTTACACTGTTGGAAATGTTCAGAAATAACATTGTAATCTACCTTCAACTGTTTGGCACACGTAATACTCACACAAGGTTTGCTCCTATACCCTCCCTTTATCTGTATCTCCAGTAGCTTCCACAATGAAGTCAAATGTCTTCCACACATCAGCCATTCCCCCCTGATTAACCAGAGTTTCTTTTTCACGTCCTCTGCATTCGTTTTGCTGTCACGTGTTACTGTGTTCGGAGTTTGTTATAACCAATTTGTTTTTGATGTGATTTATGATGGGCTATAGGTCAGACACCATGCATGCGATGCTTACATGTAAGGGTTGAGGGCATAATGTTTTTCCTAAACAAATTAGGGATTTCGGTTAGAACTTTTCAGTCAGAAACAAGTAAGAAACGACATTACTAATATGATGATGCAGCTTCAGCAATCAACACTGTGCTGTGGTACAGCGAGACAACGTGCGCCAGTTACACAGGCACTTGCTGCCATTTTAAGTTTTTAAATGTGACCATCGGGCTCTTGTCATTTGTCTTCATTATTTAATCAAACCATGTGCTTAAAGCATCAGACAAGCTCAGTGCAAATGTAGTTGATTTTATTCAAACACATACGCTGTGTCTATATATGGAAAAATACATTTAAACATTTCAACCAAATGATTGGTCGAAGTAACAGGACGACTCTCGGTCGACCAAGATGTTTTTGCGGGGACAGACCTAGCTCTCTTATACAAACAACCTCTGTAATGTCACCTCCTTTTGTAGAAGATACAGGCAGAAACCAGGGTGCTGATTTATAATTTAAGTTGTCTAATAAAGGAATCACGGCGGGATCGTCTACATTTTAGGACATGTTTAGCCTGCAGGACACGGGCAAATAAAGAGAGGTGATTGATTCTGTTGGACTAGATCACCATGCCGTGATATGATTGGAGGGTTCTGTTGGACTAGATCACCATGCCGTGATATGATTGGAGGGTTCTGTTGGACTAGATCACCATGCCATCTCTTGGTTGGGGTTGGCGACTGTACTGATGGTTTAAGAATCACTCAGACAGTTTGAAAAGGGACAATGGCATAATAAGCGTCACTTAATTAAAACTAGTTCTCATGGGTGCCGGGAAATCAGACCGAACAAATTAATTGTAACCATTTTTATTTAAAAATATATGTTTTAAGAAAAAAGTTTTTCAGTTTTGCCACATCTTACCCACTTTACAGATATTAAATTGTACATCTTACAATACAGAAGGGGAAGGGAAGAGAAAAGCATTCATTTGACACAGAGGTTATCAGGGAGTGGGGGTAGGTGGAGTGGGGGTAGGGCTTCAGAGTATAACAAGATAACAACCAAAAAAACTAACTTGACAGAGCCAGAATGTGAAAATGGAGGCATATTTCTACAAATTGTGTGTTAATTTCAATAATTTTTAAAACAAGCTGTAATCTTTAACTGTGAGATGTCAATTGTTTGCCAACACTTTCCTTCCCTCCCCCCAAAGAAATTTACTACTATTCACTCTCTCCTGTCCCTCTTATCCATCCTTGGGACGTTATTTAGAAATAAGGTTTCTGTTTTTATCTGGGTGACGTTAAGACTGAAGTCAGCTGGGACTGGTTTCTTGGAACATGCAAGACGTTTTGGAAGGGACAACAATAAAACAGTTCTTACCCTTGATGGAAAAAATCAAATCAAAATGATTTTTTTTTCCAGAGACCTGAAAATGGAAATACATGACATGGCTTAGTTTGGAAAAACTACAATGGAACAACAATTTGAGTAAGGACTTCAAAAACCTTTTGAGTTGTCTGACTGACTGAAACAGTCCGCTGCAATGTGGATGGATGTTTTCAATACCTGTTGCCTCCTGCTCAGCTCTGCTGGTAAGATCTAGTTCCTGCTCGGCTCTGCTGGTAAGATCTAGTTCCTGCTCGGCTCTGCTGGTAAGATCTAGTTCCTGCTCGGCTCTGCTGGTAAGATCTAGTTCCTGCTCGGCTCTGCTGGTAAGATCTAGTTCCTGCTCGGCTCTGCTGGTAAGATCTAGTTCCTGCACGGCTCTGCTGGTAAGATCTAGTTCCTGCTCGGCTCTGCTGGTAAGATCTAGTTCCTGCTCGGCTCTGCTGGTAAGATCTAGTTCCTGCTCGGCTCTGCTGGTAAGATCTAGTTCCGGCTCGGCTCTGCTGGTAAGATCTCGTTCCGGCTCGGCTCTGCTGGTAAGATCTAGTTCCTGCTCTGCTCTGCCTGCGTCCCAAATGGCACCCTATTCCCTTAAGAAGTAAACATTGTCCAAAATAGTGAACTATTAAGGGTATATGGTACCACTCTCAACTAGATATGTCTTGTAGAACACTGGAATAATGTTCATGATCTGATTTTAATTTAACCCAATAAGAACTTAAGCCTATTTTCTCCCGCTCTTTCCTGGTTGTTGTCAGCGTGTTTAGGACTCCTCGTGAGACCACGTCATTGTTGACATTGTATAGGATTGCATCGCAAATGGCACACCTTAGTTTATAGTCCACTACTTATGAAAAAGCCTTGGGTTAGCTTGGCTCCGTTAGCTTGGCTCCGTTAGCTTGGCTCCGTTAGCTTGGCGCCGTTAGCTTGGCGCCGTTAGCTTGGCGCCGTTTAGCTTGGCGCCGTTTAGTTTGGCGCCGTTTAGCTTGGCGCCGTTTAGCTTGGCTCCGTTAGAAGATGGCCTGTTTCAACACAGTTGACACTTCATAGTGCCCTCTAGGAACCATCCTTCCTCGCCTCACCTCCCCAGTCACTTAAATCATGAATCTCTCAATATATTCTGAAGCATTTCCAGTCTTTGTAGAAGGATGACTTAAAAATACTCCTGTCTTCTAATAGATGTTGGCCAAATATCTGAGCCTGTGCCAATTCCTAAACTGTTATATTTAACTTTAGCTCACTCCCTCGCTTGCTTTCTTTTTCATTGATTTTTTTTCTTTTGGGTTGATTTTTGTTTTTCTAGGAGGGGAGCAGTAATTGGTTTTGATGCCACATTGCCAAGGTGATGTTTACCTCTCCTCTTCCCATGTTGTCCCAGCCCCAAGGTGATGTTTACCTCTCCTCTTCCAATGTTGTCCCAGCCACAAGGTGATGTTTACCTCTCCTCTTCCCATGTTGTCCCAGCCCCAAGGTGATGTTTACCTCTCCTCTTCCCATGTTGTCCCAGCCCCAAGGTGATGTCACTGTTTGTCCCAAATTACACATTCTCCTATATAGTGCACTACTTTTGACCACAACCCTTATGACACTGGTCTAAACTGGTGCACCATGTACTGGATAGCCCCCATAGAATAACTTCACCTGTCCTGTGGATCTTAGCCTCATAGAATATCTTGACCTGTCCTGTAGGTCTTAGCCCCATAGAATATCTTGACCTGTCCTGTGGGTCTTAGCCCCATTAGAATATCTTGACCTGTCCTGTGGATCTTAGCCCCATAGAATATCTTGACCTGTCCTGTGGATCTTAGCCCCATAGAATAACTTGACCTGTCCTGTGGATCTTAGCCCCATAGAATAACTTGACCTGTCCTGTGGATCTTAGCCCCATAGAATATCTTGACCTGTCCTGTGGATCTTAGCCCCATAGAATAACTTGACCTGTCCTGTGGATCTTAGCCGCATAGAATAACATTAACCGCTTAGAAGGATTCCCTTAGATAAGCCAAGGCATAACCCCCCCCCCCCAAATATCCCTCCTCCCCAACTCTCTTCCTTCTCTCTCCCTCCTTGTGCCCTCTCTCTCCCTGCCCCCTACCTTGTAAACGGAGCACAAAAAGACCTGCAGATGGAGGGGGAGGGAGATGAGCTGCAGTGGCGGCTGCTTTAGTCTGATGCTAATGCACATCCTCTCTGTGCTGCATACCAATGTGTCCTAAACCTGCCTCCTCAGCCTCCTCAGCCTCAGACTCCTCAGCCGCGCTCCTCTCCCCTCTATTTGCTTATTACAGGAGCTACATTCGCTCTCATGGGAGATTCTCTACAGTTTAACATAAAGCCGTGCGGGGTAATTATCTAGTCAACCCCCCCTCTTCTTTCTGTCTGTTTTTCTTCCTCTTCTTTCTGCCTGTTTTTTCTCCCTCTCTCATCCTTTCTTTCCAAAGAAGGGAAATGTCAGCCTGGCCTGACAATCTCTCACGAGCAGGATTCGTGATATGGAGTTAAATGTCCTTGTTGGCTGTGTTGAATGAAGGATGTTTCTACCAACTGTTTATTTTGAGTGGCCAACTGACTGGCAGCAGTAGCCATCTAAATCTCTGCTGGATCACTGGTGTGGGCGACAGAATATTAGATTATTTTTGCCTTTCCTTAATTGGTTCAATGTTGACGCTGTCCGAGCTGATTAGTCTGTGCCGCTGCGACGTAGGCTGGCTAGCTGGGAGTTCTAACACGACTGGGACTCCTCCAGAGACAAATGTATTTTTTCAGGATGAGAGACACTGTGCAGAGCAGAAAAGGTTTTTCCATTGTTCATCATTACTCTCTGTCTGTACTAGCTAGATATCTGCTACTACCTCTCCAGAAACGTGTTCTGTGTGTGGGGTGTGTGTTTGCCGCTGGCGTATATTGCATCAGTAAAACGTCAGTAGACCAAAGGTTCAGCTGCGGATATCGTTACTGTCTGCAGGTCGTCACACTGATCTCTTTTTAATGCCGTCGTGTGACCGATGATGGTGAATGTTTACATGTAAAGTGTCTGATAAATCTCAACTACAAGGCCCATCTCAGGCTGTAGACGGTTTGGCTAAACAGGTACTGCAGGCAAATTGGACATTAACCTTTCCACGGACAGTGCTAAGCTTTTAGCTTTTAATGGGAGGCAATGGCCTTTTATTGAATCAAATGAAATCCTGAAACAAGAAGGCTATCGTGTGTGTTCACTGACCAGAATAGAAAGGTCCTGTTTGGATCCAGAGAGCGACAGAGAGGGAGGAAATGCAAGTTTTTGAAATATAAATGTAATGTTTATCAGATTAGATTTTCTGTTGGAGATTTAATTCATATTGTGACATAAATAAACATTTATTCATAGTAATTTACAAAAAAAACCTAACAAATGTGAATAAAAAAATGCTTTTCATTTAATAACCAAACCCCATTTAATCACTTCTGTACCAACAAGTGATTGGTAACATACTGTGGCTACCGAGCATCTTAACCTGTCGTTATAATCCACATTCCTTTTTGCTACCGATTCCCCTTGATAATGATGATATAGACCACCATCTATCTGTATCTGTACCGTCTCTTAGTAAGAGGATCAGTCTACAGACGTTTTTGTCAACAATTTTTTTTTTTTAAATGACATTTTCTCCGTGCTGCAGAAAGTGACTAATAACAATGTGGTGATAAAATCTCTACCGTTTTCCTTTTTTAGACTGATTGCCCACAGCTTGATCTGAACGTTCATATAAAAATAAATGGTGACTATCTCTACTACATCCTCAGTCTCGTCACTGTCCGTTTCCACCAGTCATCAACTCTCCCACTCAATATACTAATCTCATTGATTTCTCAAAGCTAGCGAGTAGAAATTATTCTTTTTTTTGTGTAAACTGGGGGGGGAAGCAAAACAATAAAACCCTGTATTTAGAATGGTAAACAGCCCATATTATGCTGCAGGAGGAAAACATAGTTTACACTTCACACTCTTTGTAAGGCAGCTGTTGACACTTGCACTGCCCGTAGCCGTTGATGATAACCAGCGCTCCCTCCTCGTGGCTGGGCTCGTACTCATTATAGGGTACCTGTGTGGCCAGGTCCGCCATTTGCTGCCGCTGCTGGGTCCTCATCTGGCGGCGGTTCTGCATGGCCGAGCACTGGCGTATCCTGCGCATGGTAGGAGGGCAGCACTTCCGTGAGATGAACACAACGAAAATGATGAGGAAGAAGGTAAACAGAAGGACCATAGTTCCAATGATCACCCTCTGGGTTAGGACCGTGTTGTCCGTCTCCGAGAAGTCCTCCGTGACTCCCAGCTCTCCGCCCTCCACTGTCGTGGCGGAGGTTGCCAGGGCGGTTGCCAGGGCGGTGCGCGGCGTGGTGGTCGTTGTCATTATGGTTGTAAAGCGCCCAAAATCCACAAAGAAGTCCTGCGTGGGTGTCTGCTGCATTATTCCAAACAGCGAGCTGGTGACCTCCACCGTTGTGCCTGTCGACACGTCCGTGGCCATCGACAATGTGTTTGTGGTCAAGACGACCGGTGGCGGCGCCGTAAAATTTGGACAAAGCTGGAATCCATAAACGGCATCAAGTATCTCCTCGCCCTGGGCGTACTCGGGGGTGTGACACAGGATGGAGTGTTCCCACCTCCCCTTGAAGGTGCTAAGCCAAGTGGCCAGGGAGCAGATCCCTTTGGTACACTCCCAAAGGTTGCTGGACAGCCCCACGGTACGTAGAGTCCGCCACATATCCATGACCAGAGGGTCCAGGCTGCCTAGCTTGTTGTTATCCAGTAGGAGGATCTTCAGGTTAGGCAGTGTCTCAAACACGTCCGGGGTCAGCACCCGGATCTCGTTCCCCGTGAGGTCCAGCTTCTCCAGCGTGGTCCAGGTCCACTCCATGTTGCAGGTCAGGTTGGAGATCTTGTTCCACTGCAGGTAAAGGAACTGCAGAGCCACTAAGCGGGGGAAGTGGGCCAGGTTGATCTTAGTCAGCTGGTTGTGTTCCAAGTGGAGTTCTCTGAGTTTAATGAGGCCAGCGAAGCCGTTCCGAGCCAGGCTCCTCAGCCGGTTGTTGGACAGACCCAGGTACTCAAGGCTGCGACAGTCCCAGAAGGCCCGGACGGGGGTGGTGCGAAGCGAGTTGGAGCGCAGGTGGAGGATCTGCAGCTTGCGGAGTCCATGGAACAGCTCAGGCTCCAGCGCAGTCATCAGGTTGAAGGACAGGTCCAGGATCTGTAGGTTGATGAGGTGGATGAAGGTTGTGTTTGGCAGCGTTGTAATCCGGTTGGAGCTCAGGTTGAGGTCTTTGAGTTTGTAGAGCCCCTGGAAGGCGTCATCCTGCACCGTGGTGATCTGGTTGTGATCCAGGTGGAGCCAGGTGAGCTGGGAGAAGCCATAGAACTGGTCCGGGCTCAGTTCAGCGATGCTGTTGTGGCGGAGCGATAACCCCAGGGCCCCCCTGTCAACGCTGTCCGGGGGCGCCTCCAGCCCCTGGGTGTCGCAGTAGAACTGCTGGTCCTCACAGCGGCATTTCTGGGGGCAGGTTGTGCATGACGCAGGAGACAGCAGGCACAGCAGCATGCTGATCACACACAGGCACAATGCCGTTGGTGCAGGTCCCACCAATGGCCACCTTGAATGGAAACCTGGGGGGTTTAAAGATAAGAAAATCAACCAAGGGGAGGGACTGCTGATCTCTGCAGAACACTTTCTTACTGCTAATCTGTGGTGGTAAGTTAGAAAATAAAAATGATTCTCTCCCTCTTCCTACATGACCCCTCCCCCCACCCCCTCAGTATTCCAGAATTTCACATACTATCGATCACATATCATCACTGCTATGAACATCAGCGTTCTGAGTTTACTTTGACGATGAGCAAGGAAGGAAGGAAGGAAGGAAGGGAGGGAGGTTAAGGAAACAATCTTCTCAGAAACACACAACAGTTTGTCTCTGTTACATGTTCATGTATTTATACATGAAGGAGTGATGTGGAAGACTTCTCGCCCTCCATTCAGGTCATTTGTTTATGATCAGACAGAAGAATATCTGCAGATTGTTTTATTAATGATTTCTTTCCTCATTTCTCTGCTTCTAGAATCAATATGCCTTTTGATTCAATCAATCATTTATTTTTATTTTTTTTAAATATAATTTTTGTTTACTCTCCGCATTCTTTAAGAATTGGCATGGAGATTTTTTTTTTCTCTCCCCCCGCACTGTTATACAACATGTCAGTTGGTCGTATAATTTTATAAGAAATGAAGACTTGACTCCCCCCCGAATGAAAAGGGAAAGAGAAGAGAATGACATTGAAAGTAAATAGAAAAGCCCTATTAGCCCTTAGCCCCTCCTTTTCACTCTGTTTCCTATTCAGGTCCAGACTCTCTGGATAAAAGAGGATAACTTACCCATTCTTTTGTGCACGTCGGAGGCTGCATTCAACTGTCCTTTTCCACAGCGGACTCCCGAAGCAGCCAGATGGAGCACAAAGGGAGAAAAGACAAGCCCTTTTGAGTCACAAAAGGAACCGGGCTCTTCTCTTGCTGAAGTAATAAAGTGGCAGTGTTACTCTTGAGCCCTCCCAATTGAAACAAAATCACAAATCCCATGTCCCTGGTTGATGATGTTGTCGGTTCCTTGTCGTGCTCTTTCCCTCTGGCGTTTTTTTTAATCACACATTATCCAAAGGGCTTTATTTTTCTTTTTTTTCTGTCTTTGTTTTTAGTTGATTTGCATCCAAAGCTCCCTGGCTCTAAACACTCTGTTTCCTCATTTTCCTTCCCTCTTCCTTCCACACTGCAACGATGTCAGCTCAATTGGTTAATTGAGTATCAAATAGTGCCCCTCTTGGCTGAGGGGGGGGGTCCTCTACGTCCCCTAACCGTCCAGCCCCTAACTTGTTGATGGCAGGGAGACCCGGCAGGCAGAGAGCCGTTGGGTTGGTCGGTCCGTGGTGTGGTGACCAGCACAGCCTACTGCAGCGATCAGTATGTTGGAGGGAGCAACTCTCCTCCTATGGGCTCTGGGCGTCCCGAGCAGCCAGCTAACGACGCAGGCAGGCAGTGGCAGAGAGAAAAGACGACAAGAAAGCCAGGGATGTTATTCTGTGCTTTTGTTGCAGCCACTCACCACTACAGAGTGGTGGCAGCCTGGCGTCGAACATCAGTGCTGTTTCTCTCTCTCGTGCGCTCTTTCTCTCTCGTTTTCTCTACTGCTCTCTCTTTCTCTCTCAATTTCTCTACTGCTCTCTCTTTTTCTCTCGTTTTCTCTACTGCTCACTCGTTTGCTTTCTGCCTTGCACACTTGCGCACAGTGCTCACAAACCTCATTCCTCCTCCCTCTCCACATCTCTTTTTTTTCTTCTTCCCCCGTTTCCGCTGACTCGTCACCATCAGAATATTGATATCGCCAACGTGTTGCGGCAGCTCCCTGTTGGAACCAACCAGGACTAAATCTGAACCTGCCTGTTGTCTGACCGTGTGTGTATATATATATATATATATATATATATATATATATATATATATATATATATATATATATATATATATATATATATATATATATATATATATATTTGTGTGTATGTATATATATATATATATATATATATATATATATATATATATATATATATATATATATATATATATATATATATATATATATATATATATATATATGCATATGCGCACACGGTAGACACAAACTAAATAGAATTATTAAACAAATTACCCTTTTTATGAATCCCTGGACTCCCGTAGTAGAGCTGGATGGAGGGGGGGAGGGTAGAGCAGTAGAAATATGCTGCAAAGCCCCCTTGGTTGAACTAAGCAGGAGCTGGGTATGCTATAGTCTGATTGAAGGGAAGAGTGTGATACATCATTCACGTCTATCCAGAGGGCACTGCTTTCATTTAGAGTATCGGGCTTGCTGACGTATGAGCAAGCCGCTCTGTACTTCAATTAGAATGGTTTGGAACGGTGTAATAGACGGGGGGGGCAGAATTCCAACCACTTAGTGGTTTGATTGGGAGAGGTGGGGGGGGGGGGGGGGGGCTGGCTAGCTCTCTCCATTTTATGTTCTGACTCAGTTCAGCAACTTGGAAGGAGGTGGCCGCGTCCAGTGACGTGAGTTGTCTCTTCGTTCTCCCTCTTTCAACGCACGTCTTTCTCACTTCCTTTCCTAACCTTCCTCCTCTCTTTGTCTCCCTCCCTCCCTCCCTCCCTCCCTGCCTCTATCTCAACAGTAAGAGAGACTCCTCTTGCTCTCCATAATGTTTGATGTAATGGTGTGTTCACACTGGACCAGCTCCAGACAATAGAAAAGCCAACTGTCGCTTCCTTCCCCCACCTTTTCCTGTCTCCTCTTCTCTTATTGGGGGGGAGACGATTGAGCTGGTGTTCCCTTTCTCCTTCCTCCCCATCCCTTCTCCTCCTCTCTGTGGGGGAGGGTCTCCTCTCCAGTGTTCTAGATGCCAACCTGTTAGCTCAGTGGTGATGACTGTCTGTGTGTGTGTGTGTGTGTGTGTGTGTGTGATACATCAACTTGATTTGTTGTGATAGTAGTAGGTGGATCCCAGACAGAACACCCCAATCCCTCATCCCCATATCCTACCAGCCACCCCACTCCCATCCCCCTCTGTCCCATCCCCATCTATCCTACCAGCCACCCCATCCCCCTCTATCCTACCAGTTACCTTAGCATTGTGTTAGCTAGCCTGTTAATATTACCATATGATTTGGCTGTCTAGCCTGTTTGCTAACCTGTTAATTGTTAGCATAGCGTGTGAACATCTGCAGTGTAAGTGTATGCTGATGACAAGCAGGCCAACTCCAGTTCAGTGTATTTATTGAGTTCTATTAAAATCCTGCTCCTCTCCTGTAGCCTGTCACTGTCTAGTACTACCACCTTATCTTTTAATGAGGACTTGATCCCTCCCTCCCTCCCTCTGGATTAGTCCCAAATGGCACCCTATTCCCTACCTAGTGCACTACTTTTGACCGGAGGCCTATGGGCCCTATGTGGGGCATCTCTCTGCAGTCAGGCTGCATTTAGTTTTCCAAATTACACAACACGTTGAGGTATATATTTTCTCACGCCGTGGTAGAGCAGGACTGGTTTGTGACGTCAGCTAGCTTGGCGGTCTGCCGTCATTCTCATCTGTCAACCAAGGTACACTACTGCATCCCAAATGGCAACCCTTGTTTACTGCACTACTACCCTATGGGCCTTGATCAAAAGAAGTGCACTTCAAAGGGAATAGGGTTCCATGGACCATAGGGTCTGGTTTAAAGTAGTGCACTTCAAAGGGAATAGGGTGCCATTTCTCCCTTTGACACTCATTCACAGAGTGAGAAAGAGGGAACGAGAGAGATTCCTTCAGTCTGTTGTAATGACGGCTATTACCAGGAGTTCGTCCGGTGCCGTGTTCGCTCATCCTGATCTAAACCTCTCACCATCCTTAGATGGAACAGAACAGGAAAATAACTTGAGCGTTCCCGCACAAGGTGATTGGTTCGGCCAATTAAAACCTACAGAAGATCTAGGCTTGGCGCAGGAATCAATATGAAGAGCTGCCATGATCATTAGGCTCCACACAGGACACTTTATTTCCCTTTAGTTGATATCCCTCCTCAGGGAGTCTTTCCTCAGGGAGTCTTTCCTCAGGGGAAACTCAACGAGCGGGAGAAAGAGAGAGAACAGTACAGATTTCTCCCCTCCATCTCTATGATATCTGTATCTATGGTCCATCTCACCCATATCACTGTCTTGTACAGGCCTGTGATTCATTCCTCATTGACTTTCAGCCACCTCTTTCCTTTTCTCTCTCCCTCTGTGTAAATAGTCATTACCAGTCAGTTGGCCTCTCTAACCTTCTCTCTTTCTCTCCAGGCTGGCAAGAAAGACAGGAGTGATGCTCTGAACACCGCCATCGACAGGATGACCAAGAAGACTAGGGACCTTCGCAGACAGGTTGGTACAACTTCCTTTTTCTTCTCCAGAGACCTCGGCTGGCAGGTTGATTTTTCCTCCCCCTCTCCTCTTCCGTTCTTCTCTTCCTCCCTCCTTGTTTGTTCCCTTTATCCTCACATGAATTCTCCAGAGACGTCCACAGACAGGTTGGTCCAACTCCCTCCCTCTCCATCCTCCCAGTCCTTCTCCAGAGACGTCCACAGACAGGTTGGTGCAACTCCCCCTCTTCCTTTCCTCACTTTCATCCTTCCTTCCCTTGTTCTCGTCCTCTCTCCGTCCTCCCAGTCCTTCTCCAGAGACCTCCAGAGACAGGTTGGTTTTACAAAATATTTAGTTTCTCTACCAGAGGCTTTCTGTTCAAGTACACCTAATATAACTGTCCAGCTGTCTGACTCCTCTTTCTCGCTCTGACTCTCCTGTGTAGCTGCGTAAGGCGGTCATGGATCATGTTTCTGACTCGTTCCTGGAGACCAACGTTCCTCTGCTGGTTTTGATCGAAGCAGCAAAGAACGGGAACGAGAAGGAGGTGAAGGAATACGCCCAGGTGTTCCGTGAGCACGCCAACAAGCTCATTGAGGTACGTTACCTAAAGTTACACAAACATCTTGAAGTTTTCTTCAAATACTGGAGTTGATGTGTCTTTTAGAAAATGTCAGGTGTTGAAGTTAGGGATGGACTGAAGGATGGGGACGTCCACGGGGACATTAATACACTGAACTAAATATAAACGCAACATGCAACAACTTCAAAGATTTTACTGAGTTACAGTTCAAATAAGGAAATAAGTCAAATTAAATGACTTAATTATGCCCCATTCTATGGATTTCACATGACTGGGAATACAGATATGCATCTGTTGGTCACAGATACATTAAAGTTAGGGACCTGGATCAGAAAACCAGTCAGTATCTGGTGTGACCACCATTTGCCTCATGCAGAGCGACACGTCTCCTTCGCACAGAGTTGATCGGGATGTTGATTGTGAAGTGTTGTCCCACTCTTCAGTGGCTGTGAAGTTTCTGGGTGTTGGCGGGAACTGGAGCATGCTGTCATACACGTCTATCTAGAGCATCCCAAAGTGACATGTCTGAGTGTGCAGGCCATGGAAGAACAGGGAGGTTTTCATCTTCCAGGAATTGTGTACAGATCCTTGAGATATGGGGCCGTGCATTATCATGCTGAAACATGAGGGGATGGCGGCAGATGAATGGCACAACAATGAGCTTCGGCATCTCGTTACGGTATCTCTGTGCATTCGGGAGAGGCGAAGGTCGAGATCCATGCGTCCTCCGAAACACGACCCCGTCAAGCTGCACTGCTTCTTGACACACTGCCCTCTTAACCCGGAAGCCAGCCGCACCAATGTGTCGGAGGAAACACCGTACAGCTGGCGACCGAAGTCAGCGTGCATGCTGTGTCGCTAGAGTGCGATGGGACAAGGACAACTCAGCTGGCCAAATTCTACCCCAACCCGGACGACGCTCGGCCAGTTGTGCGCAGCCTCATGGGTCTCCAGGTCGCGGCCGGCTGTGACACCGCGCGGGATTGACCCCGGGTCTGTAGTGACGCCTCTAGTGCCTTAGACCGCTGCACCACTTGGGAGGTCTAGATTGTCCTTTTGTCCGCAGCACAAGGTACACTTGTGTAATGATCATGCTGTTTAATCAGATTCTTGATATGCCACATCTGTCAGGTGGATGGATTATCTTGGCAAGGGAGAAATACTAGCAGGGATGTAAACAAATTTGTGAATACAATTTGAGAGAAATGCATGTGCATATGGAAAATGTATCATTTTATTTCAGCTCATGAAACATGGGACCAACACTTTACATGTTGCGTTTATATTGTTGTTCATTATAAATGCTAACCCCAAATAGAAAACCCTAGAGCTTGGCTATGGGGTTATCTGGTTCCTTCGTGTTCTAGGCCCCTATCTGGTTCCTTCGTGTTCTAGGCCCCTATCTGGTTCCTTCGTGTTCTAGGCCCCTATCTGGTTCCTTCGTGTTCTAGGCCCCTATCTGGTTCCTTCGTGTTCTAGGCCCCTATCTGGTTCCTTCGTGTTCTAGGCCCCTATCTGGTTCCGCCGTGTTCTAGGCCCCTATCTGGTTCCGCCGTGTTCTAGGCCCCTATCTGGTTCCGCCGTGTTCTAGGCCCCTATCTGGTTCCGCCGTGTTCTAGGCCCCTATCTGGTTCCGCCGTGTTCTAGGCCCCTATCTGGTTCCGCCGTGTTCTAGGCCCCTATCTGGTTCCGCCG
This sequence comes from Salmo trutta, assembly GCF_901001165.1. Taxonomy (NCBI): domain Eukaryota; kingdom Metazoa; phylum Chordata; class Actinopteri; order Salmoniformes; family Salmonidae; genus Salmo; species Salmo trutta. The sequence continues at coordinate 10,242 of NW_021823109.1, read as the reverse complement.
TGTTCTAGCCTGCTATGCCCCAGGTAGAAGGAACTAGGATCAGCTTGCCTTCCAAATCCCAACCTTAAACCTTTTTGGGAATAAACACATCTTAATTCACGTTCTAGCTGCATGATTCATCTTGGAACATTTAATTTTTTAAACTGCTTCATTTGGTGTGTTTTACACTGACTACAAAACATTATGAACACCTGGTCTTTCCATGACATACACTGACCAGCTAAATCCAGGTGAAAACTATGTTCCGTTATTGATGTTACTTGTTAAATCCACTTCAATCAGGAGACGGGTTAAAGAATAATTTTTAAGCCTGGAGAAAATTGAGACATGGATTGTGTTTGTGTGCCATTCGGTGGGTGAATGGGCGAGACAAAAGATTGAAGTGCTTTTTGAACAGGGTATGGTAGTAGGTGCCAGGCGCACCGGTTTGTGTGAAGAACTGCAACAGGGCTTGGTTTTTCACACTTAACAATTTCCCGTATGTATCAAGAATTGTCCACCACCCAAAGGACATCGAGCCAACTTCACACAACAGTGGGAAGCATTGGAGTCAATATTGGCCAGCATCCCTGTGGCTTTGAGACTGTTCTGAGGGCAAAAGGGAGGTGCAATTCAATATTAGGAAGGTGTTCCTAATGTTTTCTATACTCAGTGTATGTTGGGAACAGAACTATAGGCCAGTAGCTAGCACCCAGTCTAAACAAATCCCCTGTGCTGCTGGGTTGTAGCGCTGTGTAAAGCTGCAGTGTGTGGTGTAATTCATTCAAAAAGGTATTTGCCATGGAATAGCCTACACACACACACACACACACACACACACACACACACACACACACACACACACACACACACACACACACACACACACACTGGCCTTTGCAGACTGCTTGTTGGATTCAGTCTTTTACGATTATTAAATGTCACACTGTGTGATGTTACAAAATTAAAATCTTGATCAACCTGGCCAGATCACATTCTGCGAATCGCTTGAGGCTACATCAACTGACGGAGGCTACGTCGACTGCAGCGGTGGATCTGAGCATGTGCCAGCACCAGCAGTTCATACGTCACTCTCTGCTCATGTGTGATTTGAAGTGAGGCCGCAAAAAACTGGAAGTATGCATTTTAGTATGCATTGTTTTCTCATACAAACTTTGTCCGAACTCAGAATCAAATATGCTCGCTCCAAAAATAACACGGTCGCTGTTGTAGAAAGTTTATTTTGATTTGGTGATTTTTCTGCGTTTTTCAGGTAGCTTGATTTTCAGATGTCTCTATGAAAAGAAGATCATTAGGGAAGTTGTTGTTCTTGCACAGCATGTAAACATTTTAAAATCAAACTATTATAGTAATCTGACTTCACAGATAATTATATTATTGTGTGCATATTCAGTGCCGTCCGCGTTCCTATTGGTCAGTCATCGGGATCGGCTCATAACACCAGCTACACTACACGATAAAGGCTCAACGTTTCGGACACTGATAGAACTTTGCCGGAGCCTACAACCAAACACAGAGGTATTTCATCGGCAGACATAGACTCTGTCACACTGAAAAACCTGTCTGGGACGGGGGGAAACCGTGGCATCAGGGCGGCTAAAATCATACAGTCTGCAAAGGCCTTTATGTCAACAGACTTGAGCTTTCTGGAAGCGGCTGCAGCATCAATCTGATGTTGTTGTCCCATATGGTACCCTATTCCCTATTTAGTGCCCTACTTTTGACCTGGTCCCGTAGGACTAGTGCACTATATTGACAATAGGTTGCCATTTGGGCCTCAGCCATAGCGTTGTGAATTGAGCCGTCAGACGACAAAGACAAACACTTTGTCTTATCAGTATGGCTGGTCACAGCTGTGGAGCCCACTTTAAGCCTCACCTGCTTTCCCCAGCCTCCCCCTGCCTGACAAGGTTAAGTGGTGCCTCAGGGGACAGGGATTCATTGTCTCAACAGTTTGATCTCCATCTACCTACAACTTATTGACAGACTGAGACCGGCACAGGAACAAAATTACCTCTTCCCCCGCTGTCCACCAACCGGTGGGTTGTGTTCTGAGTGCCACAGCAGACAGATACATTTCTTTTTAAAGCGGGCCTTTTTGCATCGCACTCTTTCTTGAACGCTCCCCCATCCCTCTTTCTCGCGCTCACTCATTAGTTCTCTCTCATGCTCGTCGTGCTCACTCTCTCTCAATTCAAATTTTAAGGGTGTTTTTTTGGCATTGGTAACATGCTTGCTTTGGCAAGATCAACATGCATTGAAACAAAATAAAGTAAACAAACCAACAAATGTACATTGCAGTCAAAGGTTTCAAAAGTATAGACATTTCAAATGTTATCAGCGATGTACAGTTTTTTTTATTGGCTCATCCACCACCTGGATGACACAAACAATTTTTTACAGCTTTTTCTTTTGTTACATTCTGCATACATGTTTTGTTTACAGTAGTTACATAGCAAAAATAAAGTAATTTTCATAAATACAAAAGTATGTGGACACCTATTCAAATGAGTGGATTCTGATATTTCAGCCACACCTGTTGCTGACCATTTTATTAAATCGAGCACACAGCCATGTAATCTCCGTAGACAAACATTGACAATAGAATGGCCTTACTGAAGAACTGAAACTTTCAACGTGGCACCGTCATAGGATGCCACTTTTCCAACAAGTCAGTTCATCAAATTTGTGCCCTGCTAGAGCTGCCCCGGTCAACTGTTAGTGCTGTTATTGTGAAGTGGAAACGTCTGTCCTCTGTTGCAACACTCACTACAGAGTTCCAATCTGCCTCTGGAAGCAACGTCAGCACAAGAACTGTTGGTCGGGAGATTCATGAAATGGGTTTCCATGGCTGAGCAGCGGCACACAAGCCTAAGATCACAATGCCAAGTGTCGGCTGGAGTGGTGTAAAGCTCGCCGCCATTGGACTCTGGCGCAGTGGAAATGTGTTCTCTGGAGTGATAAACTATCTGGTAGCCCAACGGACGAATCTGGGTTTGGCGGATGTCATCAGAACGCTACCTGCCCGAATGCATAGTGCCAACTGTAAAGTTTGGTGGAGAAGGAATAATGGTCTGGGGCTGTTTTCACGGTTCTGGCCCCTTAGTTCCAGTGAAGGGAAATCTTAACGCTACAGCATACAATGACATTCTAGACGATTCTGTGCTTCCAACTTTGTGGCAACAGTTTGGGGAAGGCCCTTTCCTGTTTCAGCATGACAAAGCCCCCGTGCACAAAGCGAGGTCCATACAGAAATGGTTTGTCGAGATGGGTGTAGAAGAACATGAGTGCCATGCACAGAGCCCTGACCTCAACCCCATCTAACACCTTAAGGATGAATTGGAACGCTGACAGCGGGCCAGGCCTAATCGTCCAACCTCACTAATGCTCTTGTGGCTGAATGGAAGTCCCCACAGCAATGTTCCAACGTCTAGTGGAAAGCCTTCTCAGAAGAGTGGAGGCTGTTATAGCAGCAAAGGGGGACCAACTCCATAATAATGCCTATGATTTTGGAATGAGATGTTGGACGAGCAGGTGTCCACATACTTTTGGTCATGTTACTCTCAGCTACTCTCTGTCCATCCCACCTATCTCTGTAAACCCCACCCCTCAGCTACTCTCAGTCCATCCCACCCATCTCTGTAAACCCCACCCCTCAGCTACTCTGTTCATCCCACCTATCTCTGTAAACCCCACCCCTCAGCTACTCTGTCCATCCCACCTATCTCTGTAAACCGTCCTTTATGTTCCACATAAATTCTGAACCTGTCTAATCACATCGTATCTACAGATTGTAAGTTAATGGTAAGTAGTAGTATTTAGTTGATTTACTATAGTTATCCAAATCTCCCAACAGTGCTGTAGGACTAATTTTAGATGTGTTTTTTATTTTATCCATTCCTGAACCTGTGACTAGAAACAAGCTACATAGTGGCAATACAAAATTAAGTGATCTAATGATTGTCTTCATAGCAAAATCTGCAGAGCTGAGATGGTTGTATGCCACATGCATAACATTCTATTTGTAGCTATTTATTTTTGCCAATCTTAAAGGATAAACAAGTTCCCTACCTTCTTTCCATTCTACTTGTCTCCTCCAAGTTTTGTAATAATGCTGCAGTCAGTTGGGTGTAATTTTAGATAGAGCAAACATTTCAATATGTTTGAACTTCAAATGTGACAATACCTCAACTGGAATGCCAGCCAGCCCTGTAGTTTTCCCAAGCCTGAAGGCTTTCATTCCATCAAGAAGTTCCTCTGCAATTTCTCTCAAGTCTTTCTGTGCAGCTGTTAATTTTACACTATTATTAGGGGCAAATTCTGTACAGTTAAGTTAGTGGAACTGGAAGAGACTGAAAGAGAACATATGCTTAAAGTACTTTGCTTCCCCGTTCAGTTTTATTTGGTGAATCATAGAAATGCACAAAATATATATTTATCTATGTTAAAGATTCAAAAATAATTTGGTGTATTTTTCAAAATTTCCCATCCAAGTCACTTTTTCTTAAGCATTATACTTGATTGTTCCCGAATAAGTTCCTCCATTTCTTTTTGTTTTTCCTCTAACTTACTCTGAGCCTCTATGGTACAGTTTTATCTATCTGTACTGTTAGTTCATCTATTTCCTTTGTTAATATGAACTATTTTGACTGAAATTCATTGTTTTAAATATGAGGATTGAATTGCATGGCCTCTAAAGGCACATATAAAAGTGTCCCATACAATAAGGGGATCTACTGTACCTGTGTTATGTTGGAAAAAAATAGGTTATAAATGATTCTGTCCTAGTTTAAAAACAAGTTGTCAACCAATAGGCTTTGATTACATGTCCAATATCCCCATCCACATGGAAATATTGTAAGAGTTATGTGGATGCCGATTATTTGATGGTCCGACCGCATTCTGCCACCAACAACGCTTTTATTTATTTTACTGTTGGTGCCAGCACGAATGATACAATAAAGTAGTCAAGACCGCTCACTTGATTAAACCTCCTATGTATATCTCACTACGTCGGGTTTTCAGCCTACATATAGACACTAGTTCTAATGTATCCACGATCTTTATAATTTCCCTAAGTGCATGAGGGGGATTTCCTTTACGATCCACTGGGGTATTTAAAAAGGTATAATATCCCTCCGTAATAAGTCATTTGTTGCTTTGTGAGTTCCATAGATTAGTAGGTATAATTTCAAAGCAGTTGGATCGTCATTATTTGCACCATTTATAGTTTAATGAGCCAAATATGTTTATCGTCCAATAGCATATTTAAAATGATCCACCTTTCGGATCTACAGTTTCCACATTCTGATAGAAACTTATCACCCTTTTGTTTTTTGGCCCATGACAGAGATCTCACCCCCAGTCCTTTTTCCATACAACCTCATCTATAATTATACAGTAAGTTTCTTATAAACAATAAGATATTATATACCTTATCTTTTAGCCAGGTAGTCTTTTTTAAATAATCTGCTAAGCCATTACAATTATAAACTAGCTATACTTATTTCACCACTTACCATAATGAAATACAAGTTTTATTTATACTTATCATAATATAGGCCTTACTACCAAAAAGTACCATGATAATCTAGGAATTAGACACAAAACAAATGGAAAAGGGGGGGAAAGAACAGATTAAAAGGAAATGAGGTAGTACTGAGGATCAATGTTCCCTCTAAACTGCATGTGCAGTAGCCACAGAAATATCAGCCAGAGACTCACTAGATTAAACTTCACTCAACTTTCTAGAGCAGTGGTCACCAACCGGTCGACCGCCGTCTCCGGAGCGTTCCCGGGCTCTTGGTGATACAGTGAGGGGAAAAAAGTATTTGATCCCCTGCTGATTTTGTACGTTTGCCCACTGACAAAGAAATGATCAGTCTATAATTTTAATGGTTTATTGGAACAGTGAGAGACAGAATAACAACAACAAAAAATCTAGAAAAACGCATGTCAAAAATGTTATAAATTGATTTGAATTTTAATGAGGGAAATAAGTATTTGACCCCTCTGCAAAACATGACTTAGTACTTGGTAGCAAAACCCTTGTGCACCTGATTCAGCTGCCCTGCGAACCGATTCAGCTGCCCCGCCAAAGTGAGAGCTGCATGTATCCACGTGTGCACATGTTGTTCATATCCTTCGCTAGTTAGTGAGATATTAGCCCAGTTATAGATCATTTGATGTCAGCACTAGGGGAGTGAAATGCTTCCTACAAGAGCACAAAACGTGTACATTTCTAGACAGCTTTGAAAGCGTGTCGGGTATAAAAAAAATGTTCGTCTTGAAGAGGCAGCATGGTATTTTGAGACAGGCTTGAATAAGCTAAGTAGGCAATAGTCAGAGGGTAGCATAATTTCTGTTTCTGTCATTATGGTATGGGAATAATGTATTTCATTTTGTAAAGTGGTTTCTTGCATCAAACACACCGTTTTAACTCACCTCCTTGTCTGAATAACAAGTGGATAAACCGGTCAAGCCCTGCATGTTTTTTGTTTCTTCAATAGTCATGGATTTTAGGCCTACATTGAAAACCACGCATTGGATGCTACTGTATGCTGAGTGATAAAACAGCTATTTCCTTGTTAAAATGTTATGGGATACATTTTCTCCATTTGTTTTTGGTGGTAGACCACTCTGGTAGGCCTACATTATGATCAAATAGCCTACTTGGCCACTGTTAAAATTGTAACTTAAAGCAGGTACAGCCTCTGTGTTTACAGTAAAACTGTAACTTAAAGCGGGTACAGCCTCAGTGTTCACAGTAAACGCGTGCTGGAAGTTGCACAGAATTTTCACAACGTTCAAGTTTGCGCTCAGCAGACCTGAAATTTGTTCAGTGCCGAAAATAGAGGGAACATTGCTGAGACATATAAATACAGAGACAACAGCAAAACGTGGAACATAATACTAATGATAATATAACTAGTTATATCATCCTTACCACTGTCATAATTAAAAGTACTGCGCTAATGTCCATATACAGAGGCTTGTTATCGTCTTTACCTTTACAAGCTGGCTGTGGTGGAATACAACAAAGGAAAGCCATATCGGACCATTTCCTAAAGTTCATTAGATCCGTTTGCTGAAAACAAATTCTGTGAAAACAGGCTCACTTTATTCACATTCGTCCAATCACAATAGAGGAAAGGCCTTGGTTCAGTTCATTAGATCAGAATGTCAGTTACTATTGCCGTTACCCATTTAATTTATCATACCGTTAGTTTGACCCAGTGTTCATTTACCAGCCGCTAGCAGGCGGATTCAACTGACCCTGGCGACCATAGACCTAACTGATTACTGATGTGCATTAGAGCGATGTTGAATGCTTTAAAAAAAAATGTTTTATATCTTATAACCTTGTTAAATTAGTCAATCTCTCTATCAAAATGTTTTGTTCCGATTCAAATCGGCTAGGAGAGTAGTCACAATATGACGATGTTCAGACTTAATCTGTACAGTGTTTAACAATGTACGAATAGTAGGGGTATATAAATAAACCAATTTATTTTTTATAAAGAATTTAAATATTGGTGGTATAATTCAGACCCCTTAAACAAGGGGACTGGAATTGGTCCAACTCTCAGGTGAATACATGTACAACATAATCCTCTTCCCCTAAAAGCATGATGGTCATTACTTTTTTACATGATAGTGGAGGTTAACTTGGCCCCAGACTATCGTTTTGAGATCGCATTTAAGTTTCAGTCGTGGGATTTTTTGTTGTTGTTCCTTTAAACCCTGCGTTCTATCTCTCTCCCTTAAGAGAGATAATTAGTTGACTTGAAATCTGTTCCCCAAGTGACATTTTAAAGTAACCTCACTTGTCCCTATAGATTGCCTGTGACTGAACCCTGGACGGTGAGAATGGGTTGGGGGTGGGCCATGGGGCTACCGTGGGCACTGAAGCAGGAGGAGATGGGTGGAAGCCGGTGAGGAATCAGAGGAAAGGGGTCAGGAGGACCAGGGTTACAAGGGGCCCACGCTATCAGCAGTGGCATTAGGGGATGACGCAACCAGAAACACCTTGATGCTTGAACCATGCTGACGCAGGAGTTAGAGAGAAAGAGGGGTGGGGGGGGTTGGAGATGGATGGATGCCGAGTGAGAAAGGTAGAGGGAGAGGGGTGGAGAGAGCACACTGAGGTGCGCTGAGGTATGACCATTTAGGCCGGCGCTCTGAGGTATGGCCATTTAGGCCGGCGCTCTGAGGTATGGCCATTTAGGCCGGCGCTCTGAGGTATGGCCATTTAGGCCGGCGCTCTGAGGTATGGCCATTTAGGCCGGCGCTCTGAGGTATGGCCATTTAGGCTGGCGCTCTGAGGTACGGCCATTTAAGCCGGCTAGGTCTTCATCTGTGCTTGGTGTTAGCTAGTTACTGGCTGGCTAGGTCTTCAACCAGTATGGAACAAAAGGGGGAAGGGTGGTTCAAAACTAAGACCCAGTTGTCAAGTCATCACATCAGTCAGTGCTGCTGTGAACCGCATCACAAGAGATAATCTATTAAAAAAAAAAATGTTTTATCATTAATGCAATTTCAATGTTTTGTGTAACACCAAATTTTCTTGTGAGGAATATAAGCTCCCTGCCCACTCAGCCTGTCTTTTCAAACTTCCTGGTAGTTGGCTCTGAGAGAAAAAATACTTTTCAGAATGAATGTTAAGGACCTTTAGCCTATTGGACTGTGCATGGTCCATATTATCAGGTATGCTGTTAGCAAGAAGCATCATCTCCTGTAGCCTAACTGATGCAGCATAGTAGCTATAAATAAATAGGCTGAAGCATGGGGTTGCCTATCTGCATTCACCCTATTGGGCTAATCATTAGCTAGATCCCAAATGTAGTATTTTAACTAGTTAGCATCCTATTGATGAATTTTATGTTTAAAAAAGAAATGCGCATAGACATAGTGAATATAATGTAGACGTACTTGTTAGAGTATCTTGGGGTAATCCATCACCCAGGGTAATGCTGCGTTTAAATGACATGATTTAGATGGCAAACTGGATGGCATTGTTTACTGCTGCAATGATTGTTGTGTATTGACTGCTTGTCAGAATGCGGGTTTCCCTCCCTATGGCTCTGGTAACTTGGATGTGGGTTTCCCTCCCTATGGCTCTGGTAACTTGGATGCGGGTTTCCCTCCCTATGGCTCTGGTAACTTGGATGCGGGTTTCCCTCCCTATGGCTCTGGTAACTTGGATGCGGGTTTCCCTCCCTATGGCTCTGGTTACTTGGATGTGGGTTTCCCTCCCTATGGCTCTGGTAACTTGGATGCGGGTTTCCCTCCCTATGGCTCTGGTAACTTGGATGTGGGTTTCCCTCCCTATGGCTCTGGTAACTTGGATGCGGGTTTCCCTCCCTATGGCTCTGGTTACTTGGATGTGGGTTTCCCTCCCTATGGCTCTGGTAACTTGGATGCGGGTTTCCCTCCCTATGGCTCTGGTTACTTGGATGTGGGTTTCCCTCCCTATGGCTCTGGTAACTTGGATGTGGGTTTCCCTCCCTATGGCTCTGGTTACTTGGATGCGGGTTTCCCTCCCTATGGCTCTGGTTACTTGGATGTGGGTTTCCCTCCCTATGGCTCTGGTAACTTGGATGCGGGTTTCCCTCCCTATGGCTCTGGTTACTTGGATGTACCTGGAGAGGAATGTTTCTCTGGCATAGACTAGATAGAGCAACTATTCCACTATAGGATTGTCAATGTTCTAGTCATTACTCGTCAAAATAATTATCTTATATTTTGGGGCGTGACGGCAATGATTCTGGCACGGTGTCAGTTAAATTGACTGCAGCGGAAAAACTGGTGCACTATACAGGGAGTAGGGTTCCATTTGGGCCTCAGTGTAAACCAGTGAGAGTACTACACATGGTCTTCAATAGTTAATTCACATTTTCTCATCCTAATGTTTCTGAAGCCGCTCTTCAGTTTCCCTGGCTATGGCAGCCACATCTTACAGCACACTCTGTGCCAATATCTAATCAGCACAACATTTGTCTGTTGTATTTTATAGCGTTGAAATGCCTCATTTCCAAAGCAAGTGTGTGTGTGTGTGTGTGTATATATACACATACATATATATATATGTGTGTGTGTGTGTGTGTGTGTGTGTGTGTGTGTGTGTGTGTATGTATATATATATATATATACACATAATATACACATATATATATATATATGTATAATATATATGTACATATATATATACACACATATGTATTATATATATATATATATATA
>NW_021823108.1:0-57047 GCF_901001165.1 Salmo trutta | reverse complement strand
TTTGACATTTTATAGAAATTGGCTCAAAATTGTGTTGCTGATATCAATAATCACAAGCATGTCCACTGTCTAACGTCATAATGGAAAAGCCAGCAAATACAAGGCAGATGTGATTTCTCTCACATTACATACAAAGGTGATGCCCACAAAGAGACTCCCAAGGTCCAATGTTTTCTAAACAGCCATGTCTTTTGCACTGGAAGGATTTCAACTCGTTTCACACGGGTCCTATGACGGCTTGGAGAGCTTACATCTGAAATACAACATCTGCTGCCCGCTCCTGACTGGGATGAATAGAAACTTACTGTGTGTGTGTGTGTGTTGTGTTTGGTGTCTGAAGTTCTTTCTCCCGCTGTTCCATCTGTCAGCTAAGAGGCAAGTTGTTATTGATATCGCCACGCCAACACTAACATTTAACTGTTATTTCACGCATTATATTTGACCACCTCATTTCCTCGCTTCAAACTCCTCCCGAAAAAGGCCTCAGAAGAGAAAGAAAAGAGAGAAGCTTGATCCGTGCCATTTATTTATATCTCCACTCTCAATTTATTCTGAAGAGAGAGAGAGAGAAAAACAACCTCGCGATGCATTTACTGTAACGGACTTTGGGGACTTTAATGTGCTTTAACAACTGTTAAAAAATGGATAGCAATGCCACACATAAAGCATGTCTTGCATATTCATGGTGCTCCCGTAGACGTCCTCGCTAATGCAATACCAAAGTGGGGCCATACATACTGTATTTTCAGATACATCTATAGCTTACATCTCTCAGAGGTAGTCAAACGAAGAGATTTTCACTGCACTTTCCTATGGCTTCCTGACACAGGAGGCACTGGCAAAAAAAAATCACTAATTTCCAATCAATAACTACAAAGCAGGGGATTCAAACTCATTCCATGGATTGTCTGCTGATTTGAGTTATTTCCATTACATTGGTGTCCAATTAAGATCTAGACAACCAGGTGTGGGGAGTTCCTAACTAATCAGTGACCTTCATTGATCCATCTAGTACAGGGGAGGAGTGAAAACCTGCAGACACACTGCCCTCCGTGGAATAAGTTCGACACGTGACGTAGACCGATAGTTATTTAGAAGCAGATTATCAATCATGCAGCAGAACTGGCATCTGTGGGCAGGATCTCATTGGCTGTCAGGACAGGGGCCTTGGTCCCAACCAGGTCCCAACGCTCATTTCCCATAGTCACGGATGGATGAGCGCCCTCTCCTGTCCTGGAGGTCCCAGTGGAAGAGCAGGGAGCATGCACCCCCCCCCCCACACACACACACGTAGCAGAAGGGACTTACCTATGGAAGAGCCTGAGCATGTGCCCCATTCTGACAGTAGTCTTTACAGTGGTCGACTTCACAGCGCTCCCGGAGAAATTTGGCCAGCAGTAGCACCGCAGCTCCCCCTTCTCGTTGGTGATGCATCGTCCTCCGTTCTCGCAGGCGGGGCGACACAGCTCTCCTGAAAGCAAATGATGAAGGCCCACGTGTTAAGATTGAAACCATGGCAACCTTGACCTGCTCCCATTAATATCTAATGAGTGGATTAAATCAAGTTTCTAAAAGGCTGGAACTCAAATGGGCTTTACTGACTATTCTACGCACGACTGCTTTCATGGTACCTTCACTTTCACTCCAATTTACTCAGCATATGAAAGATCCAGTCTCAGTTGGATCAAATGAAAGTATTGCAGGTTGACCAGGCCTACTGCACTGAGATGTTAGTGTCCCTGCAACCTATTGTACTGAGAGGTTAGTGTCCCTGTAGTCTACTGTCCTGGTATGTTAGTGTCCCTGCAGCCTACTGTACTGAGTGTCCCTGCTCATTGAATAGCTAGCTGGTTGACAGGTAGGCGTACTGTACCCAACACATTGGTGTCCTACTGTACCTGATGAGTTGGTGTCCCTACAGGTCCTGTTATTAGCGTGGTCCCTCAGGACAGAAACAGCTGGCTCCGGCAGGGTTGAGCAGACACAGGAAATCACAGCCCATCCTTAGGCACGGATTGGACACTGACATGGCCAATGGGGACAAAGGTTAGAAAGCAGGGTCTGTGAGTTTGTAGAGTGTAGAAACGTAAACGACCGTGCACTGTACCACTGTGTTGTTCGAGTGGACCTGGCTGGTTGCAGTGAGCTTATTCTGTGCTGTCTGTTCATTTGACACTATGTAACGCAGACAAAATAATGAATATCAAGATGACACACGCTAAGAGAAAATCCTGTTCTGTCATAATGAAAGTCTCAAACTTTTCAAAGTCAAACATGAGATCCTTTTGATTGTGTGTTAAATTGAGAGAGAACAACAGTGTGATCCTCTGGGCTGGAGCTAGGGCTAATGATGCATCGGGAAGGGCTTCAACTGGCCCTTAGAAGTGGCATACAGAGGCATGCAGTACAGTTCCCACCAAACAGATGACTACATTGCCATTCAACTCCACAGAACATCCACAGAACCAGACGACAGTAAACAAACAACTGCCAGAAGTCACTGGCGATGGAACAGGAGAGGAAATGGAGAGGGGGCCAGAGAGAGGGGAGAGAAAGAGAGACAAACACAGACAGACAGAGACAGACAGACAGAGTGAGAGAGACAGAAAGAGAGAGAATGGGGAAAGAGAAAGCGATTGTTACGGTAATTGTTAGCCTACCGTCTTGCTGTTTGAATCGATGGAGGACCAAGACAACGGAGGGTCTCTCTACTCCCAGATGGAGCCGTTCCATTGGCTGTTTTCCATACTTATGGACCCGGAAGACACATTCCTCATCCCGATCCCATAGATATAGTCCTCAAAGATATCAATCCTTACAGGCTGGGAAAGACCTTGGAACAGAACAAGTGGTAACAACTGTCAAATGGGCCCCTCAATAATACATCTGAATTCCAAATAATATAAAATAACATTTAGCAAAATTTTCTACAGCTCTACCCTCCACCCTTGAAGGGATGAGCCGAGCGCATTTGATAAGAATGACAACAACTTGAGGGAATGGACAATTAAAGAAAATGCAACCTGCAGAGTAGAACTTGGAATTTCGGCTGGCAGGTTGAAAATGGCAGATATGGACACTGATAAGCCTCTACATTGGAAAGAAGTGGCTGTACAGTAACATTAACATGCTATACAGGCTGTACAGTAACATGCTATATAGTACATGATGTCAGAGCTCTGCATTGGTGTTGACTGACAGCCACTCTGAACTTGCGCACCACACACGATAAGTTGCCCCCATCCCTCCCGCTAATTGGGCAACTTTAGCACATTTTTGTCTGTCTGAGCGAGGGAAATGCTGTGAATTAAGATGACTCAATGTTTCGAAAGACGAGACGTTGAGGATTCAAAAAAAAAAGACCGCTTTGATGCCAAACACCTGTGAGTCCAAATGTGTGCTTCACATTTCCATAACATAAAACTCATGTCATATACAGTGTCAACGTTTATCATCGCTATGTTGGATGTACGGTTACAAGATGACATGGCTTTACACCCGGTTTGTCCTGAACAGAATGACCATGCTGCGGAACTACGCATGCACTCATGACTCCATTCTATGCACACCAAAATTACGATTTGCTTCTCTGAATTGCCTCGTATTTGATCATTTAGCTAGTCATGTTGGCGAGATAGAACAAGCTTCCAACCAACCATGCCCACCTGACCCAGATTACGATTTATAATGGACCATTTTTGGATTGCGTAAACAAGAACAGTAACTGTAAAAGTCTGCTTGCTCTAATTCCTCAACGGCATAGCTAGCAGAGCTAAAAAAGTACCTTATAGTTATTTGACTTCACTGAAATGACTTAGGATCTCTGCACACTTTGGAGAGGTGTGTGACCACTTGGAAACACCAGTAAGACCTTTCACTCAAACCCGTCATTTTTGTCTTATGTTGCACCTATCCCAAATTTTCTGAGAATATTCTCATGTTACTGAATGTACCCAGAGCATTTTTAGATTTAGTTATCAAAAAAATGTAAAATGCCCATAAAATTAACAGTGTAATGTTTGGATTCAGTCTTGTGTTAGGTGAACTGTTGCGTCATCACCTTTAGTCTAATCATTTTCCCATCATCTCCAAACTGTTCCCTTTTAATTGCTACCATGGTTATGCATATGCTTTCCATATTTCTTCTGTTGGAAACATTTCAATTTAGCCCTGTCCACATAGGCCATTTTCAACGAGTGTAAAGAGTTAAGGACATGCATGTCTTCTGTGTTCGTCTGTGCTTTGCTCACCATGTGTACTGCTCACCACCACCACAGAGTCCGATCCATCGAATCGAACGCTCCCAATCACAGACAACTCTGTATCAGCCCAGTACAAACGCTGGTTAAAATAATCAATGGCAAGTCCTGTGAAGTTGTAAAACATATTAGTCACTCTATATGAGCTGTGGTAAAGTGCAGCAAACTTTGCTTCTGACAAGTGCTGCATTCTATCAAAATGTATCACTCGACACGAAAAGAAACAGGATATTGATTAGCCTAGATATGATATGTAGAAAATTAATATACAAGTACACAGCTCCATATTTCCTGCTTATGGGTACTTCCTGAAGGTATTATTATATGTCACATGACCAGAAGTTCGAGAGCACCTACCACTGGGTCTCCTGAGGTTCTTCTCCACTAAGATTCTCCTCATAGACCCATCCATGGCAGCCTCCTCGATGTGGGAGTGGTCTCCTACCACTGTCCAGTACATCATCCTAGAGGAAGTACAGGAAGTAATTAAAGGTAGAATAGATCATTATAGCAGGTAATAAGGACATGGCAGAGGATCAGGCATAATTTGTTGTGCATCTGCCCAAAGAGAAAATACAGTCACAAAATTGCCAATCTGATATGTGGTTGTTTTACTTAGCAACTTTAGTTGATTGCACTTATTGTCAATTGATAAGAGCATCTGCTAAATGACTAAAATGTAATTAATGTAAGGATTAATCTTACCCTCGAGCTGGGTTAACAGTGATAGAGTAAGGCTCCCCGGCGATGTCTGTGATGAGACGAGAGCAGTTTAGCCCTGCCAGCTGGCCCACGTTGATGGAATATCTGAGCCTCCTCCAGTGGGCGTTGTAGTAGCTGAACCAATGCATCCTGGAGTGGTCTGTCCAGTAGATGTTGCCAGTCACCCAATCTGCAGATATATCCCTGGGCCTTCTGAAGTCAGGACACTGGAGACGAAGAATGTGTTTACACGTTTACTGACATGACTTTCATACTCTTACCTGGACATTGACTTACAAACTTAAAGCATGTAGACACACACACATTCGCTCTCTCCCTTTCTCTCGCTCTCTCTGACAAAATACACTACATGACCAAAAGTATGTGGACACCAGCTCGTCAAACATCTCATTCCAAAAGCATGGGCATTAATATAGAGTTGCCCCCCCCCCCCTTTGCTGCTATAACAGCCTCCACTCTTCTGGGAAGGCTTTCCACTAGCTGTCGGAACATTGCTGAGGGGACTTGCTTCCATTCAGCCACAAGAGCATTAGTGAGGTTGGGCACTGATGTTGGGCAATTAGGGCTGGCTCGCAGTCGGCGTTCCAATTCATCCCAAAGGTGTTTGATGGGGTTGAGGTCAGGGCTCTGTGCAGGCCAGTCAGGTTCTTCTACACCGATCTCGAGAAACCATTTATTTATGGACCTCGCTTTTTGCACGAGGGCATTGTCATGCTGAAACAGGAAAGGGCCTTCCCCATTCTGTTGCCCAAAGTTGGAAGCACACAATCGTCTAGAATGTCATTGTATGCTGTAGCGTTAAGATTTCCCCTCACTGGAACGAAGGGTCCTAGCCCGAACCATGAAAAACATCCCCAGACCATTATTCCTCCTCCACCATACTTTACAGTTGGCACTATGCATTTGGGCAGGTGGCATTGTCCTGGCATCCGCCAAATCCAGATTCGTCTGTCGGACTGCCAGATGGTGAAGCGTGATTCATCACTGCGGAAAACACATTTCCACTGCTCCAGAGTCCAAAGGAGGCAATCTTTACACCACTCCAGCTGACGCTTGGCGTTGCGCATGGTGATGTTTAGGCTTGTGCTGCTCGGTCCGTGGAAACCCATTTCACGAAGCTCCCGACGAACATTTATTGCGCTGGCGTTTGCTTCCCGGATGCAGTTGGAACTCGGTAGTGAGTGTTGTAACCGAGGACAGATGATTCTTACGCACTACATGCTTCAGCACTCACCGGTCCCGTTCTGTGAGCTTGTGAGGCCTACGACTTTGCGGCTGAGCCGTTGTTGTCCCTAGATGTTTCCACTTCACAATAACAGCACTTACAGTTGACTGGGGCAGCTCTCGGAGGGCAGAAATTTAACGAACTGACTTGTTAGAAAGGTGGCATCCTATGACAGTGCCACGTTGAAAGTCACTGAGCTCTTCAGTAAGACCATTCTACTGACAAATGCTTGTATATGGAGATTGCATGGCTGTGTGCTCGATTTTATACACGGGTCAGCAATGGGTGTGGCTGAAATAGCCGAATCCACTAATTTGAAGGGGTGTCCACATACTTTTGTATATATAGTGTAATTTCAGTTCAAGTGTCAAATCAGTGCTACAGTGCTCTTTGAAGTCACACAGCTCCTGTGCTCTGTCCCCTTCACTCCCTTTCCCAGGGCTCAAATCAAACCAATTAATGTCAGAGATATTGAGTGGCTGTTAGGTCCTGTCCTATTCTGGTCTCAAAGGCAGAGCAGTTAAGTAGTATTGAGACCCTCTGAGGAAATTGTTTCGCTTTGCTACACTCATGGCTGTCGTAGGAGTGTGTGGAACATGGAATTGCTACCATCAAAACGAATTTGATATATTCAAGGTTGCACTTTCAGGAGAAATAACAAAGAATTTCAGATACTTTCCGTGAGTTATTTCCAAAAGGTTTTAATATCAAATGAACATTTTATTTGTCACATGCGCCGAATACAATAGGTGTAGACCTTACCGTGAAACGCTTACTTACAAGCCCTTAACCAACAATGCAGTTAGAGAAATAGAGTTAAGAAAATATTCACTAAATAAACTAAAGTTAAAAAAATTAAGAAAAAGTAACAAGAAAATTACATAACAATAACGAGGCTATATACAGGGGGTAGCGGCACCGAATTAATGTGCTGGGTTACAGGTTAGTCGAGGTAATTTGTAAAGTGATTATGCATAGATAAAAACAGTGAGTAGCAGCAGTCAGTCTAAAAACAAAGGGGGGGGGGGCTGTCAATGTAAATAGTCCGGGTGGCCATTTCATTAATTGTTCATCAGTCTTATGGCTTGGGGATAGAAGCTGTTAAGGAGCCTTCTGGTCCGAGACTTGGCGCTCCGGTACCGATTGCTGTGCGGTAGAAGAGAGAACAGTCTATGATTTGGGTGACTGGAATCTTTTAAAATTTTTGGGGCTTTCCTTTGACACTGCCTAGGATTAGGTCCTGGATGGCAGGAAGCTTGGCCCCAGTGATGTACTGGGCCGTACACACTACCCTCTGTAGCACCTTATGGTCAGATGCCAAGCAGTTGCCATACGAGGCGGGGATGGAACCGGTCAGGATGCGCTCAATGGTGCAGCTGTAGAACCTTTTGAGGATCTGGGGACCCATGCCAAATCTTTTCAGTCTCCTGAGGGGGAAAAGGTGTTGTCGTGCCCTCTTCACAACTGTCTTGGTGTTTTTGGAACATGATAGTTCGTTGTGATGCGGACACCAAGGAACTTGAAACTCCCGACCCGCTCCACTTTAGCCCCGTCGATGTTAATGGGGGCCTGTCCACCCCTTCTTTTCCTGTAGTCCACGATCAGCCCCTTTGTCTTGCTCACATTCTCTGACCTCCTCCCTATAGGCTGTCTCATCGTTGTCGGTGATCAGGCCTACCACTGTTGTGTCGTCAGCAAACTTGATGGTGTTGGAGTCGTGCTTGGCCACGCAGTCGTGGGTGAACAGGGAGTACAGGAAGGGATTAAGCACGCACCCCTGAGGGGCCCCAGTGTTGAGGATCAGTGTCGCAGATGTGTTGTTGCCTACACTCACCACCTGGGGGCGGCCAGTCAGGAAGTCCAGGATCCAGTTGCAGAGGGAGGTGTTTAGTCCCAGGGTCCTTAGCTTAATGATGCGGTTTGTGGGCACTATGGTGTTGAACGCTGAGCTGTACTCAATGAACAGCATTCTCACATAGGTGTTCCTTTTGTCCAGATGGGAAAGGGCAGTGCGGAGTGCGATTGAGATTGCGTCATCTGGGGATCTGTTGGGGTGGTATGTGAATTGGAGTGGGTTTAGGGTTTCCGGCATGATGGTGTTGATGTGAGCCATGACCAGCCTTTCAAAGCACTTCAAGGCTACCAACTTAAGTGCTACGGGGCGGTAATAATTTAGGCAGGTTACCTTCGCTTTATTGGGCATAGGGACTATTTGTGGTCTGTTTTGAAACATCTAGGTATCACAGACTCGGTCAGGGAGAGGTTGAAAATGTCTTGTGAAGACACTTGCCAGTTGGTCCGCTCATGCTTTGAGTACATGTCCTGGTAATCCGTCTGGCCCCGCGGCTTTGCGAATGTTGACCTGCTTAAAGGTCTTGCTGACATCGGCAACGGAATGCATGATCACGCAGTCATCCGGAACAGCTGGTGCTCTCATGCATGCTTCATTGTTGCCTGCCTCGAAGCGAGCATAAAAGGCATTTAGCTCGTCTGGGCAGCTCGCGGCTGGGTTTCCCTTTGTAGTCCATAATAGATTTCAAGCCCTGCCACATCC
The DNA here is from genome assembly GCF_901001165.1 of Salmo trutta. Lineage (NCBI taxonomy): Eukaryota > Metazoa > Chordata > Actinopteri > Salmoniformes > Salmonidae > Salmo > Salmo trutta. The sequence continues at coordinate 48,286 of NW_021823108.1, read as the reverse complement.
CACGAGCGTCAGTCCCGGTGTTGTAGGATTCAATCTTAGTCCTGTATTGACGTTTTTCCTGTTTTATGGTTCATCTGAGGGCATAGTGGAATTTCTAAAAAGTGTCTGGATTAGTGTCCCGCACCTTGAAAGCGGCAGCTTTAGCTTTGTGCGGCTGTTGCCTGTAAGCCATGGCTTCTGGTTTGGATATGTACGTATGTTCACTGTGGGGATGACGTAGTTATTGCACTTATTGATGAAGCCAGCGACTGAGGTGGTATACTCCTTAATGCCATTGGATGAATCCCGGAACATATTGCAGTCTATGCTAACAAAACAATCCTGTAGCGTAGTATCCGCATCATCTGACCACTTCCTTATACAGTGAGTCACTGGTACTTCCTGCTTTAGTTTTTGCTTGTAAGCAGGAATCAAGAGGATATTATTATGGTCAGATTTGCCAAATGGAGGGCGAGGGAGAGCTTTGTATGCGTCTCTGTGTGTGGAGTAAAGGTGGTCTAGAGTTGTTTTTCCTCTGGTTGCACATGTGACATGCTGGTAGAAATGAGGTATAAAGGATTTAAATTTGCCTGCATGAAAGTCCCCGGCCACTAGGATTGCCGCTTCTGGAGGAGCATTTTCTTGTTTGCTTATGGCCTTATACATCTCGTTGAGTGCGGTCTTAGTGCCATCATCGGTTTGTGGTGGTAAATAGATGGATACGAATAATATACAGTAGATGCTAACTTTATTGGTAGATAGTGTGGTGTACAGCTTAACATGAGGTATTCTACCTCAGGCAAGCAATACCTCGAGACTTCTTAATATTTGACATCGCGCACCAGCAGTTATTGACAAGTAGACACACACCCCCACCCCTTGTCTTACCAGACGTAGCTGCTCTGTCATGCCAATGTATGGATAAGCCAGCCAAAATGAGTTACAAACAATGCGAAAAAACTAACAAAATAGCACAGTTGGTTTAGGAGCCCGTAAAACGGCAGCCATCCCCTGCGCCATTATCACAGATTACTTTTATGAGTAATGAAGTAAAGTAACATTACTTTTTCCATTTTTTAATAATATTATTAGTTACTTGTCAACTAACACGTGTTACTTTCAGAATCTCTGTTTCTGATCCGATCTTGACCTCATTTAGTTTTCGAGCGAGCGGAGAAAGGCTGTTTAGAGAAATGTCAGTGCCTCCATAAAAATGTATAGAGGGCACACCTCTGATCTTTGCCATTGATCACTTCTGTGATAGCAAAGCCCATAAAGGGCTTTCCTGTCTAGTGGTAAGTGTGCTCTCTATACATCTCTGTGGGTCCGTGTAGCCTTTGTGCGGTCTATAACCTGAACTGGTGGCTCGAGAGAGAGATTTTTAATGAGCAGATAAGAAATCTTTACAGATGTTTGGCTTAAAGTATATATGCCTAATTAAGCAGCCCATCTGATAGGGCAGCACTTGTAGACTAGCACAGAGAAGGTTTGCATGGTTTCCACATATTGTGTCAGCACCCAAGGGACTGCCGACTCAGGTCTACTGGCCGTCGCTCTCTTGGGGGTAAACCCTTGTGTCCCCTGGCATACTGGCCTTTTCTATCAAGTTTTTTCTGGTGGTTAATTTAATTACATTTTAATACTATAGAATTTGTATGCATTCACAATTGTAGACTGCACGATCAATTTTGGGTTTTATGTCATGTTTTTCTATTATGTGTCTGTCTAAACAGTATTTCTATCTCAGCTCTGTGTAAAGTGTTTTCAAATCTCAGGCTCTTGGATATATTTACATCTCAAGCTAACTCATGGATAGACTAACCTGTTCCCCCGCACATTGACTCTGTACCGGTACCCCCTGTTTAAAGCCTCGCTACTGTTATTTTACTGTTGCTCTTTAACTATTTCTTATTTTTATTTATATTGTTTACTTATCTATTTATTACATAACACTTATTTTTCTTAAAACTGCATTGTTGGTTAAGGGCTTGAAAGTAAGGAGTTCACTGTAAGGTCTACACTTGTTGTAATCGGTGCATGTGACAAATACAATTTGACATGATTTGACTAGTCTTAACTTGTTTAGAGTACTTACAATGTAAAAATATTGATTTCACCTTCCTACAGCAGAGCTATTTGAAAGCCACTGATATCAATAGATTTCAGAACACATTTTATAAGATACTAGCCTAGTCCTGTGCCCCAAACAAAACCAAGGGTGCTATGATTGTACTTAAGAGGAATATTAACCTTAATATGAAGGTGGGGGTCTCTGAGGGAGACACTGATAGACAATTGTTATACCTCTGCTACTATTAATGGCACTACATTATGTTTGTCCTCCATTTATGCGCCAAATGATAAATCATTTTTTGAATTGTTAGACTCAGTGACCATCCTTGGGGGAGATTTCAACTTGACTCTAGATCCTACTATTAATACCACCAGTGATAATATCTTGGCACTCTGGGCACCTTCAAATTATATTAAGACCTTTTTAGATGACTTGAACATTGTGGATGCCTGGTGCCTAACAGGATCTTATTTTCTCCACATCATCAGTCTTTCTCACAAATTGATTGTCTTCACCTCCCCTGTTTTCTGAAATGTACATCCCATGCAGAGATTTGAACTATGCTGTTATCTGACCATTCTCCATTATTGATTTACTTTGAGATTTCTCCAGGATTCACAGGTTTTATGAAATGGCGGTAGGGAATTCTTAAACAAAATATTGACTGGCATTAATGATTTCTTACAGGTTAATGCACAACCAGAGGTAGGCCCCCATACATTATGGGAAGTAACATTTAAAACTGAGAATAAGACTGTGACTAGTTCTGGGGCTGAATTTATTCATTTGAAAGCGAGACAGAATGACTATGAGAATGCGGATAGACCGAGTAGGCACTTGGCAATGAAACTGACGCAAACTGAACATTTGTCATCTATTGATGTCATTAGGAACAATAACGGTGAACTTTGTACCCTTCCCTCCCAAATTAATCACACTTTCACTACTTTATACTTCTTTTATACTTCTGAGTTTCCTAAAGACTGTAGGAAGATGTTGTCCTTTTTAATCCCTAGGAACTTCCTTCCCTTTCTCTTAAAAACCTCTTAAGGATCAGATCCTTTTTTAAATTTTCGCCTAAAATGACATACCCAAATCTAACTGCCTGTAGCTCAGGACCTGGAGCAAGGATATGCATATTCTTGAAACCATTTGAAAGGAAACACTTTGAAGTTTGGAAATGTGAAATTAATGTAGGAGAATATAACACATTAGATCTGGTAAAAGATAATACAAAGAAAGAAACATGCGTTTTCAAAAAATGTTTTGTTCCATCATTTTTGAAATGCAAGAGAAAGGCCATTATATTACTTATGAGTCTAGGCATAATTTGGATTTTGGCCACTAGATAGCAGCAGTGTATGTGCAAAGTTTTAGACTGATCCAATGAACCATTGCATTACTGTTCAAAATGTTGTATCAAGTCTGCCCAAATGTGCCGAATTGGTCAATTGATACATTTTCAAGTACATTACTATAGAGAACGTACAAAAAATGATATGGTAATACAAATTTAAGTTTACACACCCCCAGGAATGTCATAAATTATGGATAATTAGTTTCCTACAGAAATGACAAACACCACACATTTAGATGGGGTGGGGGGCAGACACAGCAGGGGTTTAAACTGTGTAAACCAGTTCCTACATTTGAATATAACAATTTATTTATCAAACAAAACTATGCTACATGTTATCTCTGGGATCCTCAAGATGACAAATCAGAGCAAGATTACTGAATGTAAGTACATTATTTACCTTCAGATGTGAATGTATCAAACCAGTTGCGTGATAAAAGTTTTTTGTTGTTGTGCACTCTCCTCAAACAATAGCATGGTATTTCTTCACTGCAATAGCTACTGTAAATTGGACAGTGCAGTTATATTAACTTTAATTTAAGCTTTCTGCCCATGTAAGACATGTCTATCCTTTGAAATGTTCTTGTTACTTACAACGTCATTCTAATCACAATAGCGCACGTTAGCTCAACCGTCCTGTGGGGGGGCGATCCCGTAGAGGTTAATCAAGTCAGTCTATTAGATGCCCCCATCTCCTTGGCAGAACTGAAGACAGCCTTAGATTCAATGTCAAAATCCAAGTCTCCAGGGTTGGATGGTATCCCTCCTGAATATTGTTGGCTGTGTGGGATTTAGTCGGATCTGTATTTCCAGACTCAATTAAGCACTCTCTGGAGATTGGGACATTCCATAGGGACCAAAAAAACTGCTATTATTTCCTTGCTATTGAAAGGTGTCAAGGACACACTTGAATGTTCAAGCTACAGGCCCTTATCAATATTGAAATGCGATTTTAAACTCCTTGCGAAGGTCTTGTCAAAAAGACTAGAGACCTGCATATTTCATTGGTTAATTATGACCAATCAGGATTCATAAAGGGTTGGTTGGCCTCAGACAACATATACTGCCTATTCCATACTACAGACTCCGCCGCTTCTCAATCACAAGCTTACGCTGTCCTCTCATTAGATGCAGATAAGGTGTTTGACAGTGTGGAATAGGCTGTTTTGGAACATGTTGGCTTCGCGTCATCATTAATTATATTGAACAAAAATTTAAACTGAACATGTTAAGTATTAATACCATATTTCATGAGCTGAAATAAAAGATCGCATAAATTTTCCAGATGCACAAAAAGCTTATATCTCTGAAATGTTGTGCACAAATATGTTTACATCCCTGTTAGTGAGCATTTCTCCTTTGCCAAGAAAATCTATTCACCTGACAGGTGTGGCATATCAAGAAGCTGATTAAAACAGCATGATCATGTGCACCTTGTGATGGGCACAATAAAAGTCCATTCTAAAATGTGCAGTTTTGTCACAGAAAACAATGCCACAGATCACCCGGACAATAATTCTGTCTGTAATAAAACTCATTCTGATTGGCTGGTCCTGGCTCCCCAGTGGGTGGGCCTATGCCCTCCCAAGCCCACCCATGGCTGTGCCCCTGCCCAGTCACGTGAAATCCATAGATTAAGGCCTAATGAATTTATTTCAATTGACTGATTTCTTATATGAACTGTAACTCAGTAAAATCATTGAAATTGTTGCGTTTATTTTTGTTCAGTATAATATGGCCAGCACCTTATATACAGGCCTCACTGCCCGTGTCCAGACTGGCCATTCCACTGCCCCAGAGATTGTCCTACAAAGATGCACATGGCAGGGTTGTTCTCTGAGTCCCGGCCTATTTCCAATTTAATTAGTACTGCTAGCCCATTATGCAAAAGATTAACATTTAGCCTATTACGATCAAAGAGACTGTCCACCATATCTCCCTGCATGCTGATGACACCTTACTCTATTTGTCCGATGTCTCTAATTCTACAGTGCATTTTCCACATTTTGCTACATTACAGCCCTTTTCTAAAATTGATTAAATGTTTTTTTAACATCATTCCCCATCATGAAAAAGCAAAACAGTTTTTTAGAAATGTGTGCAAATTTATGAAAAATTTAAAACAGAAATACCTTATTTATATAAGTATTCAGACCGTTTGCTATGCGAATCGAAATTGAGCTCAGGTGCATCCTGTTTGTATTGATCATCCTTGAGATGTTTCTACAACTTGATTGGTGTCCACCTGTGGTCAATTCTATTGATTGTACATGATTTGGAAAGGCACACACCTGTCTATCTAAGCGTCACATGATCTGTCACATGATCTGAGTATATACAGTTGAAGTTGGAAGTTACACCTTAGCCAAAATACATTTAAACTCAGTTTTTCATAATTCCTGACATTTAATCCTAGTAAACATGTCCTGTCTTAGGTCAGTTAGGATCACCACTTTATTTTAAGAATGTGAAATGTCAGAATAATAGAGAGAGAATGATTTATTTCAGCTTTTATTTCTTTCATCACATTCCCAGTGTGTCAGGAGTTTACATACACTCAATTAGTATTTGGTAGCATTGCCTTTAAATTGTTTAACTTGGGTCAAACATTTCGGGCAGCCTTCCACAAGCTTCCCACAATAAGTTGGGTGAATTTAGTCCCATTCCTCCTGACAGAGCTGGTGTAACTGTGTCAGGTTTGTAGGCCTCCTTGCTCGCACACACTTTTTCAGTTCTGCCCACAAATTTTCTATAGGATTGAGGTCAGGGCTTTGTGATGGCCACTCCAATACCTTGGCTTTGTTGTCCTTAAGCCATTTTGTCACAACTTTGGAAGTATGCAAACCCAACACCTCCCATCACCACAAGAACACCATCCCCACAGTGAAGCATGACGGTGGCAGCAACGTGCTGTGGGGATGTTTTTCATCGGCAGGGACTGGGAAACTGGTAAGAATTGAAGGAATGATAGATGGCGCTAAATACAGGGACATTCTTGAGGGAAACCTGTTTTAGTCTTCCAGAGATTTGAGACTGGGATGGAGGTTCACCTTCCAGCAGGACAATGACCCTAAGCATACTGCTAAAGCAACACTTGAGTGGTTTAAGGAGAAACATTTCAATGTCTTGGAATGGCCTAGTCAAAGCCCAGACCTCAATCCAATTAAGAATCTGTGGTATGACTTAAAGATTGCTGTACACCAGTGGAACTCATCCAACTTGAACGAGCTGGAGCAGTTTTGCCTCGAAGAATGGGCAGAAATCCCAGTGGTTAGATGTGCCAAGCTTATAGAGACTTACCCCAAAAGACTTGCAGCTGTAATTGCTGCAAAAGGTGGCTCTACAAAGTATTGACTTTTTTTGGGGGGGGGTGAATAGTTATGCACACTCAAGTTTTCTGTTTTTATTTGTCTTATTTCTTGTTTGTTTCACAATAAAAAAATATTTTGCATCTTCAAAGTGGTAGGCATGTTGTGTAAATCAAATGATACAAACCTCCCAAAAATATTTTAATTCCAGGTTGTAAGGCAACAAAATAGGAAAAATACCAAGGGGGTGAATACTTTCGCAAGCCACTGTATAAGGTCCCACAGTTGACAGTGCATGTCAGAGCAAAAACCAAGCCATGAGGTCGAAGGAATTGTCTTTAGAGCTCCAAGACAGGATTGTTTCGAGGCACATATCTGGGGAAGGGTACCAAAAAAATGTCTGCAGCATTGAAGGTCCCCATGAACACAGTGGCCTCCATCATTCTCAAATGGAAGAAGTTTGGAACCACCAAGATTATTCTTAGAGCTGGCCGTCTGGCCAAACTGAGTAATCTGGGGAGAAGGGCCTTGGTCAGGGAGGGGACCAAGAACCCGATGGTCACTCTGATAAAGCTCCAGAGTTCCTCTGCTGAGATGGGAGAAGGACAATCATCTCTGCAGCACTCCACCAATCAGGCCTTTATGATAAAGTGGCCAGATGGAAGCCAATCCTCAGTAAAAGGGACATGACAGACCGCTTGGAGTTTGCCAAAAGGCACGTTAAGACTCCCAGACCATGAGAAACAAGATTCTCTGGTCTGATGAAACCAAGATTGAACTCTTTGGCCTGAATGCCAAGAGTCACGTCTGAAGGAAACCTGGCACCATCCCTACGGTGAAGCATGGTGATGGCAGCATGATGCTGTGGGAATGTTTTTCAGCGTCAAGGACTGAGAGACTAGTCAGGATCGAGGCAAAACAAACGGGGCAAAGTACAGAGAGATCCTTGGTGAAAACCTGCTCCAGAGCACTCAGGACCTCAGACTGGGGCAAAGGTTCACCTTTCCACAGGACAACAACCCTAAGAACACACCCAAGAAAACGCAGGAGTGGCTTCGGGACAAGTCTCTGAATGTCTTGAGTGGCCCTGCCAGAGCCCAGACTTGAATCCGATCGAACATCTCCGGAGAGAGATGAAAATAGCTAACAGAGCTTGAGAGGATCTGCAGAGAAGGGGAGAAACGTCCCAAATACAGATGTGCCAAGCTTGCAGCGTCATACCCAAGAAGACTCAAGACTGTAATTGCTGCCAAAGATGCTTCAACAAAGTACTGAGTAAAGGGCCTGAATACTCATGTGATATTACAGTTTTCCATTTTTTTATACATTTGCAAAACTTTCAAAAAACCTGTTTTTGCTTTGTCATTATGGGGTATTGTGTGTAGATTGATGAGGAATAAAAACTATTTAATCAATTTTAGAATAATGCTGATGCGTAACAATGTGGAAAAAGTCAAGGGGTCTGAATTCTTTCCGAATGCACTGTATATCACACGTACTTGACCTCTATAAAATAATTAGCTCCTTCTCTGGCTCTAAAATGATCTAAATGCCTCTAAACTCCACAGCCAAACAAGTCACATTACCCTCTTTACCTATCACTTTAGAAATAAGGGATTTACATAACTGGGCATTTCAATTCGATCCAATTTAAAAGTCATGGTTAATGAGAATTTCAGTGCAACATTGGAGAAAATAAAGATCTAAGTACAGTAGACGGTCTCCACTTCGTGTTACTCTTTAAGAAAGAGTTTTGGTTATTCAAATGAATGTACTCCCCAGTATTAATTAAGTTCCTCACCCAACTTCACTCTTTAAGGACATAGGTATGCGCTACTTGACCAAAAGTATGTGGACACCTGCTCGTCGAACATCTAAATCCAAAATCATTGGCATTAATTTGGAGTTGGTCCCCTCCACTCTTCTGGGAAGGCTTTCCACTAGATGTTGGAACATTGCTGCGGGTACTTGCTTCCCTTCAGTCACAAGATCATTAGTGAGGTCGGGCACTGGCTCGCAGTCGGCATTCCAATTCATCCCAAAGTGTTCGATTGGGTTGAGGAAAAAGCTTTGTGCAGGCCAGTCAAGTTCTTCCACACTGATCTCGACAAACCATTTCTGTATGGACCTGTCACGACTTCTGCTGAAGTCGGTTCCTCTCCTTGTTCGGGCGGTGTTCGGCGGTCGACGTCACCGGTCTTCTAGCCATCGCCGATCCATTTTTCATTTTCCATTTGTTTTGTCTTGTTTTCTCACACACCTGGTTTTCATTACCTCATTAGGTGTTGTGTATTTAACCCTCTGTTCCCCCCATGTCTTTGTGTGGTATTGTTTATTGTAAGTGCTTGTGCACATGTTGACTGGTGCGTGACGGGTTTTGTACCCATGTCTTGTTACTATTTAGGCCGTTGGTTTTGCTATTAAACTGCTTCGGCTATTACTTAGTTCTACTCTCCTGCGTCTGACTTCCCTGCCACTGGTTACGCACCCCTTACAGGATCTTGCTTTGAGCAACGAGGGCATTGCCATGCTGAAACAGGAAAGGGCCTTCCCCAAACTGTTGCCGCAAAGTTGGAAGCACAGAATCGTCTAGAATGTCATTGTATGCTGTAGCGTTAAGATTTCCCCTCACTGGAACTAAGGGGCCTAGCCCAAACATTGAAAAACAGCCCCAGACCATTATTCCTCCTTCACCAAACTTTACAGTTGGCACTGTGCATTCTGGCAGGTAGCATTCTCCTGGCATCCACCAAACCCAGATTCGTCTGTCGGACTGCCTGATGGTGAAGCGCGATACATTACTCCAGAGAACGCATTTCCGCTGCTCCAGAGTCCAATGGCGACGAGCTTTACTCCACTCCAGCCGAGGCTTGGCATTGTGCATGGTGATCTTACACTTGTGTGCAGCTGCTCGGCCATGCAAACCCATTTCATGAAGCTCCTGACGAACAGTTATTGCGCTGACGTTGGTTCCAGAGGCAGTTGGAACTCGGTAGTGAGTTTTGCAACCGAGGACAGACCATTTTTACACGCTACACACTTCAGCACTAACCGGTCCCGTTCTGTGAGCTTGTGTGGCCTACCAGTTTGTGGCTGAGCCATTGTTGCTCTTAGACATTTCCGTTTCACAATAACAGCACTTACAGTTGACTGGGACAGCTCTAACAGGCATAAATTTGACTAACTGACTTGTTGGAAAGGTGGCATCCTATGAAAGTGCCACGTTTAAAGTCACTGAGCCCTTCTGTAAGGCTATTCTACTGACAATGTTTGTGTACGGAGATTGCATGGCTGTGTGCTCGATTTTATACATCTGTCAATAATGGAAATAGCCGAATCCACTAATTTGAAGGGGTGTCCACATACTTCTTTTGGAATAGGAAACGTCCTAGAATTAGTCTCTCCACCTTGCAAAGCAACAAAAATGTTGAAGGGCTCTCTCTACCCAACATTAAAAACTCTACTATTGGGCATTTCAGCTGTCACTGAGTATTTGGCTTGAAGTGCCTTGGCGGAAAATAGAGGCGGCCAAGTCTCACCCAATTAGAATTCAAGACCTTCCTTCTTTGAGATAAAGCAAAATACTGCCTCATCTTTTATGGGATCTATTGCAAAAATACATTGACTGTTTGGTACCAAAATAATAATTATCTGGGCACAACTTGTAATTTTCATGAGTTATCTCCTATTGCAAAAACAATTTTCTTTTATCAGGCTCTATGCCCTTTAACTTCTCTCCCTCCAAGGTAATCATGTTTTGAAGGATATCTTCAACCTGCAAGGGTTTCGTTCCAGATCGGAAAAAGTAATATTCTCTCCCTGGTTCTTCCGATTTTTAATTTAATTTTTTAAATCTCAGACTCCATACAGTGTTGAAAACCTACAGGACCAAAAACTAGGGTACCGCTCTTTATTGAACTAATTGATGTAATAAATGTACCCAATCTGAGGTGGGCAATTATATGCATAAGGTTTTGGAGCTGTGTACCAGTGAAGACTATTGGGTTCATGTTGTTAATATTTTAAATGTTATTCAAGGCAGGAACATACCTGCAAGGCCCATCCCTCCTCTTGCTTGGTTGTAACCCTAGCATTTCGCTATCTTATCAAGAGAGGTGGATTGTTATAGCTGCAATAACAGCAGGCAAAAAAAACGATTCTAACATGCTGACCACACCGCTCGCGTTGCATGCGCTCGCGTTGCAAAATAAATGTACACATACATGTTATTCAATTATTGCACCCATACTGCTTGTGCGTGCCAAGAAACATCTGCGTTGCCAAGTGCTAAAATAGAAGTCAGTTCTATTTGTGACGCTGAACGCGGTGCAAGTCCTGCCCTCCCGTCTCCTCATTGGTTTATAGAAGCAGATACCCACGTGCCATCTCCTCTTTGGTTATACCCACGTGGGTGATTGAAATATGAACTGAGGTCAGTCGGTCATCATGGTAATACTATGAAAGTTAGATGCCAATCGCCATATAAAGTCCAAAGAAGAAAAGGCCTGGAAGGAGGAGCGATGACTAGAAACGGTTGACTGTTTTATTTGTGGATTAATTGTTGGAGTAGAGGACTTTGTGCATTTCAGGTAAAATAACAACTCAACATTTATATCCCAGGACAAATTAGCTAGCAACAGCAAGCTAGCTAAATAGGACAAATTAGCTAGCAACTGCAATCTAGCTAGCTAAATTGCCATAAATGTTTAATGCTTTTCGACCTGTCCCCAAATTAATATAATTGGTTCAGAGTTTGTTTTGATATTTCAACCTGTGTGTCATGATCGCGTTGGTGTGAGGCGGACTAAATCAATTTGCGCGCGTCCGGTCTGGGCATGGTGTAAGGATTTGGTTTGAACTTTGCAGATTTTGGTTGCTTATGTATTTGGACATTGCACAGCTGGAAAGAGCCACTGCCAGACTGTGTGGGGCCAAGCCCAAAACTCTGGTCAATTGGTCACATGCTATGTCCCACTTGCAAGAGCTAATTGAACAACAATGTTTGGTCTTGTGGATGGGAGATAGCATTGTCCTTCTTTGTCTTTTTAAACTATTTGTATTCCTATGTGGCTCTGGGTTGGTAGCCTTTGAGAATAACATTTGAATAGACTGATTGAATTTGGAAACACTGAAAATATTTGTCTTTAATCTGTTTTGTTTTTTCATTTGTATGTTTTTGTTGTGGGTTTTTTACATCTTGTTTGTTTGTTTTCCTCCTGGACATATTAGTATGTATTGTATCTTGAAACTGTAATTGTCTAGGACATGCAAGAAAAACAAAACAATTATTGTTCACAACAAAAAATTAAAGCATCGCCATAGATGAAATGAGAAATTAGTGATCAAACCTGAGTTAGTAAGTAGCCTATCTTTGATAGAACGTGAACGGCTCGCCTTGCTCTCTCCGACTGTCAAACAAACTACGAGATTTGGGGATTTCTTTTCATGAAAGTATCACAATGTACTATAATGACTAAAATGATGCATTACTTTCCACACAAAGTAATATATTACCTTGTCAAGTAACTAATCCCAGCACTGTTAATATGTAACAGATTAATATGTTAATTCAAACCCCAAAAATGTTTATACAGGTGCTGACTGAGGGTAAACTGTATAAATAATTAACAAAGCCGCACACTAAATTATGCTCCCAACAATTTAACGGTTACAGCCAAATTGTTTGGAGCATATTTAGAGTGTGATTTAACAGATAAAATACACAACATTCAGATACAGTAATAACAATTATTACATTAAGTAATAACCCACCTCTAGCCCACTCAAACCCTTTACTTACTATGATTCCGCTATTTTAATTGTTGGGAGCATGTTTTGAGTGTATACGGTCTAATATACCTCGGCTTTCAGCCAATCAGCATTCAGGACTTGAACCACCCAGTTTATAATAAGTAATAACCCTCCACCTCTAGCCCGGTGAAACCCTTTACTTACTATGATTCCGCTATTTGACTTGGTGAGACTTCTGTCTACGATGTCTTTGTAAAACATTCCACCAGGGTTAAACTGTGTGGCCCAGACAAACTTGTGTCTGTGAAAGAGAGCGTCCATCCCAATGATTTTAGCATTGTCCTCAATGCGAGCATGCAGTTTCTGTCCGTGGCTCTGCTTAAACGGATAGACAAAACTTCGGATTTCAGTGTCATTAGCAACGTAGAGCACTTGATCCTCTGGTCCTGCCCGTTGAGTTCATTAAGGCAGAAGAAAAAAACACAAAGGAAATAATATAAATGAAAAGAGTGTACATTCCAGATTACAATACAATAAGCATATTCAATGTAGCTTCTGCACAATTAGCATATTATAATCAAAACAGATAGTACCAATCAGAATAATTCTGATGCATAATTGATCAACGCCTAATTAAGTCGAATTTTGATGTGATGTGTGAATATCAAATTGTCATGAGTTTGATTATGTTCTGTATATGTAATCCAAATAGTAATGGTAAGCTCTTACCTTTGGTTATACATTCACCATCGATCTCTTTAAAGTTACGGTCACATGTGCATTTGAAGGAGCCTTTGGTATTGGTGCAGTAGTGAGAGCACATGCCAAACTGAAGGCATTCATTGATCTCTGAGAAATAGATAAAGAATGAAGGTTATAATTCCCATAAAGCCATACATGATTAAAAGAGGTTCCGTCACAATTCTGTCTGAGCTCTGTCCTTGAATATACAGAGATAACCTCTTAGGAGTAGTACGAATTCTATCTTTGACAGTTCATATCTCAAAACTAGCCCAACACATTTATCAAAAGAAAGAACAGGCAGAGTAGATATGCTACACATTGCCATTGTCCAGTGGTCAGGAGCTATCAGAGCTTTTCTGCCGTGATAACGACAGACTTGACGCGATGGTGCATGTACTGTAAAGTGGGGCCTTCTTGCTGTCTGCTCTCTATTTGAATGGCAACTTAACATTTCAAACTCTTAGCAGCAAATGAATGCAGAATAAAACCCTGAGACAGAGAAGATAAAAGGCGACATCATCACTGTACTGTACCTTCACATTGCCTCGTCGTCTGGCTTCTCTGAAAGCCAGCCTTGCACTGACAGAGAGAATCTGTTCCTGTATTATTGCAGAATGCTTCATCTCCACATAGACCCACTCTCTCTCCACATACCCCTTCCTTGGAAACCACTGTATAAAACATGGACATCACAGTAACACATCACATATGGTGTAAGTTGGATGCTGTTTGTGCACTCTTAGAAAAAAGGGTTCCAAAGGGTTCTTCGGCTGTCCCCATAGAAGAACCCTTATTGGTTCCAGCTAAAACCGTTTTTGGTTTCTACATGGAACCCAAAAGGGTTCTACCTGGAACCAATAAGGGTTCTTCAAAGGGTTCTCCTATGGGGACAGCCGAGGAACCCTTTCATATATTTTCTCTAAGAGTGTGCATTGATTAATAAACTGAAAGTGTAACATGGTGATTTGAATAATAAAAACATCCATTAGCACAGTCAGTACACCACTTTTCTCTCTCATTCAGCTTTTGTAAATAGAGTACACTACGTGCTGGGAATAAACATGCCCTGAGTGCAGAGATGTTGTTAGAGCTGACAGTGCCCAAAATGCATGATTTTATGTATTTCAGTTATGTTTTTAGCTTCCGAATGTTCGATCCAGGAGAGAGCATTTATTTGGAAGATTATGTGGGACTTATCCTGCCTTCCTTCCTTCCTTACTTATACAATCTTCTTGGGAGTACTGAAACTAACTAAACCTGGACTGAAATGAGAGTGACAGATAGAGGAGAGACAGATAGACATAGAGAGAGGACAGATATATACAGAGGGGGAAGAGACAGATATAGACAGAGAGGGGGAGAGACAGAGACAGATACTGAAAGCGAGGGAGAGAGCGAGAGAGAGCGAGGGAGGAAAGTGCGAGAAAGCGGAGCGAGAGAGCGAGGGAGAAAGCGCGAGAGAGTGAGCGTGAGAGAGCGAGAGAGTAAGTGCGAGAGAGCGAGAGAGTGAGCGTGAGAGAGCGAGAGCGAGGGAGGAGAGAGGGAGAGAGAGCGAGAGAGAGTGAGAGAGAGCGAGAGAGAGTGAGAGAGAGCGGCGAGAGAGTGAGAGAGAGCTAGCAGGAGAGAGCGAGCACGAGAGAGTGTGAGAGAGCGCGAGAGAGAGGAGTGTGAGAGAGAGAGCAAGAGCGTGCCGAGAGAGAGCGGAGAGCGAGCGTAAGAGAGAGAGCGAGAGAGAGCGAGAGAGAACAAGAGCGAGCGGCGAGTAGAGCTAGAGACAAAGAGAGATTGAGATCGATATTGAGGGAGGGATATTTTGAAAGAGAGATTGAGAGACAAAGTCAACAGCGAAGAGCGAGACTTTGGAAGCCACGTACCACCTTTACAGTCGAGGTTCATCCGAGCCCGCCCGTCTCCACAGTCATCGAACAGGTCACACTGCAGCTGCTGCGGGATGCAGCGATGGTTACTGCAGGTGAACTCCACCTTACCACAGGGCCTTGGGGTCTGCATCACGTCTTCTGATCCAGGACACAGGACAAGCCAGGGGGAGAAGGAGAATGTAACAGCCATGGGGTCAAAGATAGAACAGGCACATTTCAACACCATAGCTAGGCTATTGCTATCTCCAGCTTTCATTTTTACACCAACAATGATGGACGTTGTGTGTGTGTGTGTGTACAGGACTCCTTGTAAAATAGATATTTGGTCTTAATGGGACTCCCTGCTAAAATAAAGGTGAAATAAAACATGTAGACAAAACAGAGGAGCTTTGTGATTCTGGGTTATTTGTGATCATCTGAATGATTTAAGTTCAAAGTTCACAGACATGATTGGACTCACCACAGTTCTCTTCATCGGAATTGTCCCCACAGTCGTCGATTCCGTTGCACACCTGCTCCAAGCGCAGACACACCCTGTCGTTCCTACAGCGGTAGGGTCTGCTCGGTGGACACGGCAGTTAGCACACATGTCAGAGTCTTCATCAGAGTTATCTCCACAGTCATCCTCTCCATCACACACCAGATGTAAAG
Organism: Salmo trutta; assembly: GCF_901001165.1. Taxonomy (NCBI): domain Eukaryota; kingdom Metazoa; phylum Chordata; class Actinopteri; order Salmoniformes; family Salmonidae; genus Salmo; species Salmo trutta. The sequence goes on along the minus strand of NW_021823108.1, from coordinate 32,542 downwards.
CTTTACACAGTGTGTTGGTACAGATAAATTCATCCGCACGGCAAGAGTGGGCTGCTGCAAGAGAAACAATATAGTAGGAAACAAAATGTTTTTTCACCTAAATATGATTTTTCACCAAAACAGTTTTTCACCAAAAATATGATTTTGAACGAATATGATTTTTCACCAAAATATGATTTTTCACCAAAATATGATTTGTCCCCTAAATATGATTGGTCCCCTAATACGTTTTTTTAAACAAAAATACAATTTTTTTGCGAAAATAAGATTTTTCCCAGGTAGCCAGGCCTACACTTGGGAGAGTAATACTCATATGGGTCAGAGATGGGACCAAGTCACTATTATTGAGTCACAAGCAAGTCACAATGTTCAAGTCTCAAGTCGAGTCCCAAATATAACTTTTCCAACAGTCTTGAAGGAGCACTTGTTGGCTGATTTTCCTTCACTCTGCAGTCCAACTCATTCCAAACCATCTCAATTGGGTTGAAGGTCAGGTGATTTGGAGGCCAGGTCATCTGATGCAGCACTGGTATCTCTCCTTCTTGAATCAAATAGCCCTTACCAGCCTGGAGGTGTGTTTTGGGTTATTGTCCTGTTGAAAAACAATGATAGTCCCACTAAGCGCAAACCAGATGGGATGGCGTATTGCTGCAGAATGCTGGTTAAGTGTGCCTTGAATTCTAATAAATCAAGGACAGTGTCACCAGCAAAGCACACTGACACCATCACACCTCCTCCTCCATGTGTCACAGTGGGAACCACACGTGTTGAATCATCCTACTCTGTGTCTCACAAAGACACGGTGGTTGGATCCAAAAATCTCAAATTTGGACCAATCAGACCAAAGGGACAGATTTCCACCGGTCCTAATCGTCCATTGCTCGTGTGTCTTGGCCCAACAAGTCCTCTTCTTATTATTGGTGCCATTAGTAGTGGTTTATTTGCAGCAATTCGAACCATGAAGGCCTGATTCACGCAGTCTCCTCTGAACAGTTGATGTTGAGATGTGTCTGTTACTTGAACTCTGTGAAGCATTTATTTGGGCTGCAATCTGAGGTGCAGTTAACTCTAATGAACGTATCCTCTGCAGCAGAGGTAACTCTGGGACTTCCTTTCCTGTGGCGGTCCTCATGAGAGCCAGTTTCATCATAGCGCTTCGACAAATTCACTTTTAACAAGGCACACTGTTAATTGAAACGCATTCCAGGTGACTACCTCATGATGATGGCTGAGAGAATGCCAAGAGTGTGCAGAGCTGTCATCAAGGCAAAGGGTGGCTACTTTGAAGAATCTCAATATAAAATATATTTTGATTTGTTTAACACTTTTTTGTAACTACATGTTTCCATATGATGTCGTCACTATTATTATACAATGTCGAAAATAATAAAAATATAGAAAAAAACCCTTGAATGAGTAGGTGTGTCCAAACCTTTGACTGGAACTCTGTGTGGTGTGTGTGTGTGTATATACATGTGTGGTGTGTATATATATACAGTTGAAGTCGGAAGTTTACATACACCTTAGCCAAATACATTTAAACTCAGTTTTTCACAATTCCTGACATTTAATCCTAGTAAAAATTCCCTGTCTTAGGTCAGTTAGGATGACCACTTTATTTTAAGAATTTGAAATGTCATAATAGTAGCGAGAATTATTTATTTCAGCTTTTATTTCTTTCATCACATTCCCAGTGGGTTTAGAAGTTTACATACACTCAATGAGTATTTGGTAGCATTTGCCTTTAATTGTTTAACTTGGTCAAACGTTTTGGGTAGCCTTCCACATGCTTCCCACATAAGTTGGGTGAATTTTGTCCCATTCCTCCTGACAGAGCTGGTGTAACTGAGTCAGGTTTGTCGGCCCTCCTTGCTCGCACATGCTTTTTCAGAATCTGCCCACAAATGTTCTATAGGATTGAGGTCAGGGCTTTGTGATAGCCACTCCAATACCTTGACTTTGTTGTCCTTAAGCCATTTTGCCACAACTTTGGAAGTATGCTTGGGGTCATTGTCCATTTGGAAGACCCATTTGCGACCAAGCTTTACTTCCTGACTGATGTCTTGAGATGTTGCTTCAATATATACACATAATTTTTCTCCCTCATGATGCCATCTATTTGTGAAGTGCACCAGTCCCTCCTGCAGCAAGCACCCCCACACAACAGATGATGCCTGCCACCCCCCGTGCTTCACGGTTGGGATGATGTTCTTCGGCTTGCATGCCTTCCCCTTTTTCCTCCAACATAACAATGGTCATTATGCCAAACAGTTCTATTTTTGTTTCATCAGACCAGAGGACATTTCTCCAAAAGTATGATCTTGTCCCCATGTGCAGTTGCAAACCGTAGTCTGCTGGCTTTTTTATGGCGGTTTTGGAGCAGTGGCTTCTTCCTTGCTCAGTGGCCTTCAGGTTATGTCGATATAGGACTCATTTTACTGTGGATATTGAAACTTTTGTACCTGTTTCCTCTAGCATCTTCACAAGGTCCTTTGCTGTTGGCTGCGCCGGACAGGCGGGGCGACTCTGGCAGCGCCGGACAGGCGGGGCGACTCTGGCAGCGCCGGACTGGCGGGCGACTCTGGCAGCGCCGGACTGGCGGGCGACTCTGGCAGCGCCGGACTGGCGGGCGACTCTGGCAGCGCCGGACTGGCGGGCGACTCTGGCAGCGCCGGACTGGCGGGCGACTCTGGCTCAGGATGCACCAGGCTGGGGAGACATGCAGGAGGCCTGGCTCTGGGAGCAGGCACAGGACTCACCAGGCTGGGGAGACTTGCAGGAGACCTGGCTCTAGGAGCAGGCACAGGACTCACCCGGATGGAGAGACATGCAGGAGGCCTGGCTCTGGGAGCAGGCACATGACTCACCAGGCTGGGGAGACTTGCAGGAGGCCTGGCTCTGGGAGGCAGGCACCGGATACACTGGGCCGTGGAGGCGCACTGGCGGTCTCGAGCGCAGGACTGGCACCACCCGTACTGGCTGGGTGCCCGCTTCCCCCCCGGCAAATGCGGGACGCTGCACCGAGCACACCGGCCTGTGGATGCTCGGCCTCGACACCGTGCGCATCACCCCATAGCATGGGGCCTGACCAGTCAAATACTCGCCACGGTAAAGCGCGGGGAGTTGGCTCAGGCCGCACTGGGTTCTCCAGGCAAACTGGGGAAACCGTGCGTGGAGCGGGCGCAGGACTCACCGGGCTGTGGAGGCGCACTGGAGGTCTGGAGCGCCAAGCTGGCACAAGACGTGCAGGGCTGGGGAGGCGCACAGGAGGCCTGGTGCGTGGGGCTGGCACAGTCTTCGCCAGACGGCTAGCATGCACCTCAGGACGAGTATGGAGAGCTGACTCGGGTGACATCAATTCGAGGACACCCTCCGTAGGGCGAATGTCGTGCCTCATGCACCAACACAGCAGCTCTCTCATAGCTCTCTCCTCCCAATCTCCCCATCAACTCCTCACTGTCTCTGCTTTCGCTCCCTTCACTCACCTCCAATTTCACCCCGACTGGCTCTGGTTCCATCCAGACGGGGCCGACCGTCCCGTCTGCCCCCCCCAAAAAAAAAATCTTGGGGCTGCCTCTCCTGGCCACGCTGCTTGGTCCTTTGGTGGTGGGTAGTTCTGTCACGACCATCGGATGAAGTAGACCAAGGTGCAGCGTGGTGAGTGTACATTTTCCTCTTTATTGAATGTCGCCAGCAAAACCAATAAATAATACAAAACGACCGTGAAGCTTACAGGGCAAGTGCCACAAACAAAGTTAACTACCCACAAGGACAAGGTTGGAAAAAGGGCTGCCTAAGTATGGTTCCCAATCAGAGACAATGGTAGACAGCCGTCCCTGATTGAGAACCATACCCGGCTAAAACAAAGAAATACAAAACATAGAAAAAAGAACATAGAATGCCCACCCAAATCACACCCTGACCAAACCTAAATAGAGACATAAAAAGGCTCTCTCAGGTCAGGGCGTGACACTGACCCACTGGAATTGCGATATAGTGAATTATAAGTGAAATAATCTGTCTGTAAACATTGTTGGAAAAATTACTTGTGTCATGCACAAAGTAGATGTCCTAACCGACTTGCCAAAACTATAGTTTGTAACAAGAAATGTGTGGAGTGGTTGAAAAACGAGTTTTAATGACTCCACCCTAAGTGTATGTAAACTTCTGACTTCAACTGTATATATATATACACACACACACACACACACACACACACACACACACACACACACACACACACACACACACACACACACACACACATATATATATTTACACACACAATGACTTGTTCAACTACAAATCTTTGTCTATTTATTGATGCCTCTAGGCAGCCCTTTTCATTATTAAGTCTACTACACATGTTGATTATGTAATAATTCATTTGAACAACAAATTCCAAATGCAAGCTTTATGAGTACATTATCAATTTCAAGCAATTTTGACATACCAAAAGACCAGTCGTCCTATTCTAGCAATTGTTGCTTGATGCCCCATTGATGGTGCGCTTGCAAATAAAACGTTAATATTCTTTATTATCAAAATGTTTTGGAGCTGCATATTTATTTATGGCAATCCTCTCCCTACAAATTTGACATTGCTCTGCTCCCGATCCTATAGCTGTACAGCAAATTAGCAATCTGTTCACCAGCTCACCCAACCTGTGTTGATTGACCGTTTGCTGGTCCAATCAGTGGGCAGTGTGTGTGTGTTTCACTAGCCAATCTGTTACACGTTCGTTTTGCAATGCTGCGACTACTGTGTCTGACTGCGTGTAAATGAATGCACTGAGACTCTGTCCTCAAAATGACTGACAAACCTGGCCAGATCATTTAGTCATCAGTCTCTAGTCAAAGTCAAGTCCCGAGTTTTGAGGCTCCAAGTCGAAGTCAAGTCTCGAGTTATTTTATTTTCTGTCGAGTCTCAAGTCATGAAATTTCTGACTGGAGTCAGACTCGAAGCCGCAATAGGTTGAACTTGAATGCTTTTCTGAGAAGATGAGGGAACAGCTGTTTCTCTTTATATTGATTATACTGCAACCCACTTTCTACTTGCCTCTCCCATCCAGTGGTGTAAAGTACTTAAGTAGTACTTTAAATTGTTTTTCTTAAGTCGTTTTTGGGGGTATCTGTACTTTACTTTTTATATTTTAGACATCATGTACTTTTCCTTCACTACATTCTTAAAGAAAATAATGTACTTTTTACTGCATACATTTTCTCTGACACCCAAAAGTACTAATGCTGAATGCTTAGCAGAACAGGAAAATGGAAAATTCATGCACTTATCAAGAAAAAAAATAACATCCCTGGTCATCCCTATTACCTCTGAACTTGCAGATTGACTAAACACGAGTGCTTTGCTGGTAAATAATGTCTGAGTGTTGGAGTGTGCCCCTGGCTATTCGTAAAGAAAAAAGAAAAAAAAGAAATGAGTGCTGTCTGGTTTGCTTAATATAAGGTATCTGAAATTATTTATACTTTTACTTTGATACTTAAGCATATTTTAGCAATTACATTTATTTTGATACTTTTAAAACCAAATACTTATAGACTTTTACTCAATTAAAATTTTACTGGGTGACATTCACTTTTACTTGAGTAATTTTCTATTACGGTATCTTTACTTTTACTCAAGTACTGTATGACAATTGGGTACTTTTTCCACTACTGTACCCATCAACATTTCCTCACAATTACAGAGAGCACTCTGACTGAAGAGACAGCAATGGACACACATATTTTACATAATACTGACTGATTGAATAATACATCACACATGTTGTAAAGAACATTGTGTGTGTGTGTGTGTGACTGTGTGTGTGTGTGTGTGTGTGTGTGTGTGATGAGCGTGTGCATGCGTGCGTGTGTGTTCTAGGCTCACCCTGGACACAGTTATGCTCATCACTGTGATCCACACAGTCAGGCAGGGCATCACAGTGCCAGCGGCTGGGGATGCAGTGAGCTCTGTTCAGACACAGGAACTCATCCTCCCTGCACTCCCTCACACAGTCTACCTGTCGGCACAACACACACACACACACACACACACCTCAAAAACAACACATACACCCCTGTCCGCCACCAAGCCATTCCACTGCCAGGTCTCAATATGGCTTGTCCAAGTCTTAACATTACATTATGGTGTATGTGAAGAAGAAGAAGATTTAGTCCATTGTCATTTTCAGATGAAATGTGAATTATATTTTTACAAAACATGACAGAGGGATGGATGTGTTATAAACTGTGAGTTACAGGTTGAATTAATCAACATGTCCCCTGGCGCAAAATACTTGGCCTTTGGTGAGATTGCTTTAATATATAATGCATGAGTCTAGGATGACGTTGCTCTCTCCAGGGGACTCTGTTGGCTGTGGAGAAAGACCTCATTAAAGAAGAGGTAGGCTGCCACTGTATGGAGGTGACTCTGAATTAAGCATTGTTTTAATTACACTGAGATCCTACGGGACCCTGATGTTTGGAGGAAACAGGCAAACATTCCCACACTACTTGTATCCAGGTATTTGAGAGATAAGGATGTTGATTGCCAAAAGCAATCTTTACACAGATGAGTCGTGCTGGCAATCATACAAAACCACGAGTCGTGCTGGCAATCATACAAAACCACGAGTCGTGCTGGCAATCATACAAAACCACGAGTCGTGCTGGCAATCATACAACAACATTTCAGGGGGATTTCCCATGAAAATATGGGCCAAGATAATTAGGACACATTTTCACATGTCGATGACCTTATGAACAAATGCCATACATTAAAGGAGAACAGACATGAAAGGTATCCTGCATTATCGCACAGACGATGAGGCTCAGCGGCTACTATCAGGGACTGCAATCAGGGCTTCATCAGAGAGCACTCACCTCATCAGATCCATCTGGGCAGTCTCTCTGGCCATCACACCTCAGGCGGGCCGACACACAGCCTCCCCCGACACACTCATACTCACTCAGGGCGCAGGACGGAAGGACCGCTGAAACAGATAAGGCACTTTTATTCAAAATGACTTAGAGTACAGTGAGTGCATACATTTGTATTATGTGTAGTTATTGAACCCACAACCTTGATGTTGCTAGCGCCACGCTCATACCGACTGAATCACACAGGACCACTCTAGACAAAAGAAGCTGACGACATAGACAATCCCCATTAAAACCGGTGCTGAAAATACTTCTCAACTGGCCACGACACCACCTGGTATACAAGTGCAACACAATGGCTGCAGATACAGAAACAGAGCTGCTTCAGAGGGTCCATTCTGAGTGCTATTCCTAGCGTGTTTTGGAGCACTTTGGACCCATCAGAGCAATTCAGTCTCACTCCCATCTGGACTCACTGGGAGAGAGGGGGGAAAAGCTTTTTCATGCATATCACGGTGTGGCCCTCCCAATTGGAGGAATTTACAGTGCAAGTGCAGCCACAACTGTCCACAGGTACTCTCCATATGAATATATAAAGAAAGTACTCAGCTAAAATATTAAAAACAAGTTATTATGAGAGAGAGAGAGAGAGAGAGAGAGAGAGAGAGAGAGAGGGAGAGAGACAGACCAACAAACCTGTACGTCTTTGTGTTGTTTAATTTCAACCCCACCAACCACACACCTTTATTTTCCTGTTTGTGACAATCTTGATGACATTGCTAATGAACCGTTCCATTTCCAAAGTACGCTTGGCAATATGTATATTGTTAAATCATGCCAATAAAGCACTGAGTTGAGCGAGAGACAGACAGACACAGAGAGAGAGAGAGATACAGAGAGAGAGAGAGAGAGATACAGAGAGAGAGAGAATAGACAGGGAGAGAAGAGTCAGAGAGAGAGAGAATAGACAGGGAGAGAAGAGTCAGAGAGAGAGAGAGAGAGAGAATAGACAGGGAGAGAGAGAGAGAATAGACAGGGAGAGAAGAGTCAGAGAGAGACAGAGAGAGAGAGAATAGACAGGGAGAGAAGAGTCAGAGAGAGACAGAGAATAGACAGGGAGAGAAGAGTCAGAGAGAGACAGAGAGAGAATACAGGAGAGAGAGAAGAGAGAGATAGAGAATAGACAGGAGAGAGAGAATAGACAGGGAGAGAGAGAGAGAGAGAGAGAATAGACAGGGAGAAGAGAATAGACAGGGAGAGAGAGAGAGAGAATAGACAGGGAGAGAGAATAGACAGGAGAGAGAGAGAGAGAGAGAGAGAGAGAGAGAATAGACAGGAGGAGGAATAGAGAATAGACAGGAGGAGAGGAATAGAGAATAGACAGGAGGAGGAATAGAGAATAGACAGGGAGAGAAGAGTCAGAGAGAGACAGAGAGAGAGAGAATAGACAGGAGAGAGAGAGATATAGACAGGGAGAGAAGAGTCAGAGAGAGAGAGAGAGAGAGAGAATAGACAGGGAGAGATAGAGAGAATAGACAGAGATATGAACAGAGAGAGACAGAGAGAGAGAGAAATAGACAGGAGAGAGAGAGATAATACAGGGAGAGAAAGTCAGAGAGACAGAGAGAGAATAGACAGGGAGAAAGATCAGAGGAGACAGAGAGAAATAGACAGGGAGAGAGAGAGAGAGAGAGAATAGACAGGAGAGAGAGAATAGACAGGGAGAGAGAGAGAGAGAGAATAGACAAGAGAGAGATAATAGACAGAAGAAAGAGAGAGAGAGAGAAGAGAGAGAGATAGCAGGGAGAGAATAGACAGTAGAGAGAGAATAGACAGGAGAGAAGAGTCAGGAGAGACAGAGAGAGAGAGAGAATAGACAGGGAGAGAGAGAGAGAATAGACAGGGAGAAGAGTCAGAGAGAGACAGAGAGAGAGAGAGAATAGACAGGGAGAGAGAGAGAGAATAGACAGGGAGAGAAGAGACAGAGAGAGAGAGAGAGAGAGAGAGAGAATAGACAGGGAGAGAGAGAGAGAAGAGACAGGAGAGAAGAGTCAGAGAGAGACAGAGAGAGAGAGAGAATAGACAGGGAGAGAAGAGTCAGAGAGAGACAGAGAGAGAGAGAGAATAGACAGGGAGAGAGAGAGAGAATAGACAGGGAGAGAAGAGGTCAGAGAGAGACAGAGGAGAGAGCAGAGAATCGACAGGGATGAGAAGAGTCAGAGAGAGACAGAGAGGAGAGAGAGAATAGACAGGGAGGGAAGAGTCAGAGAGAGAGAGACCTATTCCCAGATCTCAGGAAATTAGACCAAGTTTTCTCAATTGGTACAAATATATAGATACTGCACACACTAACACCATTACTTAGATCCAAAAAATAAGCTAAAACTGGACACCTTACTGAGTCAGTGAATGAACCGAGAGAGGAAAGCACGCAGGGCATTCCACGCCATTAAAAAAAACTAATTAAAATGTAATACCTATTCAAATTTGTCTAAAACGAATTGAACTTGTGTCATTGAAACAATTGCACTTTATGGCAGCGAGGTGTGGGGTCCACTTGCAAAACAAGATTTCACCCAAAGGTGACAAAAAAATTTTTGAAAACCTGCATGGAGAGTTCTGTAAGACTCTCCTCCAAAACTACAACCAGTGCATGCAGGGCAGAATTAGGCCAATATCGACTAATAATAAAACCCCAAAAAAGAGCAATTAAGTTTTGGAAACATCTAAAATACAGTGACCCCCTCTCATATCATTACCAAGCCCTGCAATACCAAGAGCTGAGCAAAGAAAAGAGTCCCCTCATCCAGCTGGTCCTGGGGCTGAGTTCACAAACCTGTTCTACTGACACACTGAAGCCTCAGGACCAGAACATCCAATCAATCAGAATAAACCAAATTACAACACAGTCAAAACAAAACTACATTACTTACAGGGAAACACAAGCACAAAGCAAAATGCAGTGCTATACGGCCCTAAATCGACAGTACACCGTGGCAAACTATTTGACCATGGTTACTGATCAAAACCTTAGAACAACCTTGACAAAGTACAGGCTCAGTAAGCACAGCCTTGCCATTGAGAAGGGTAGACAGGAAAACATGGCTCCCTGTAGAGTAAAGGCTGTCCAACCACTGCACCACGGCAGAACCTGAGACGGAGCTGCATTTCCTGACAAAATGTCAAAAACATAATTTTTTTTGAGAGTGTCAGTTCCCCAAATTTGAAACCCTTATTCAAGGTTTCAAAGACCTCTCTGATGAGAATATGCTACCCGTCCTGTTGGGGGAGGACGCAGAGAGCTGTGGGTTGGCAGCGCACTACATTGCTGCCTGCCATAAGATGAGGGACAGTGTCTGACAGACCAATCAACCTGCATATGTCCTCTACTGTATGCTTATTGTTATTGTTCACTGTATGGTTATTTTGACCCTTGATTTTTGTTGTTACTGTTGTCCCGTTGAGACAATATTGATTATTATTATTTAAATTATGTTAATATTGTAAATCTCCAAAGTAAGCTTTGGCAATATGTACAGTACATTGTTACGTCATGCCAATAAAGCAAAATTAATTGAATTAACAGACAGACAGACAGACAGACAGACAGACAGACAGACAGACAGACAAGACAGACAGACAGACAGACAGACAGACAGACAGACAGACAGACAGACAGACAGACAGACAGAGAAAAGAGAGAAAGAGAGAGAGATAGAGACAGAGATAGAGGGAGACATCTCAGTGGGAGAGACATACAGCTCATTTTAATTTCACACCTGTAGTTAGCAGACAGGAGAGAAGACCAGCTTGCTGATATTGAACCATCTGCTCGAGATTTGAAGTGCCTTGAAGCTACTCTGGCCTTGCATTTACTTCTCCACAAGACTTAACGTTTGGCATTCAGTTCATGCAATGAAGAACAAAGGGATTACGAATCTTAGAATAAAGGTGAGTGTCAGGATTTTCTACAGTGGAGTGAAATCTGTAATTGCTGTCAACTGAGAATTGGTCCACGTGTGGGAATAACTCTGTTTCTGAAGATATTAAGGGCTATTTTCTAGCTTTCAATGTAAGACAGTAAGCCAACTGTATCTATGCTTACTGGTGACGTCATAAAACGGCAACCGTTGCTGAACACGAACAAACACAAACGAACACACAGTCGCCCAATCACAAGGTGTGTGACGCACACAAGCATGCATTCCGACAGAGGGCGGTATTAACATGGTTGTAGGCTTTGAGTAAGAGAGTGAAAGCAAGTCCCCACCTTCACCAGCAGCCAGCAACACCTATCCAACAGCTATACAGTAAGTAATCAAGTGTGTGTGTGTGTGTGTGTGTGTGTGTGTGTGTGCATGTGTACGTGTGTGTGAGTGAGTGTGTCCGTGCGTGCGTGTGTTTCTATGAGCTCATACCAGGTCCTTGACAGTTCCTCTCGTCCTCCCCCATTTTACAGTCCTCCCGGCCGTCACAGAGCCACTTGTTGGAGATGCAGAGGTGATTGAGACACTGGAACTGGTCCGCAGGGCACGAGCGAGTCTCACAGCCTTTTTCATCAGAGCTATCAGCACAGTCACTGTCACCATCACAACGGAAACGAGCAGAGATGCACTCTCCGTTGTCACACACAAAGTCCCTGGAGGGGCAGGTGGCTGGCTCTGAGAGGTGTAAGGGAATAAGGAACGACAGTGATTTTAGGCGCATGACAGTGAGGCCTGTTTCCCCAGGGCATTCCTCATCATACCAAGCAGAAGTACTTGTTGGTAGTTATATTAGGTCGCTTTGTTTTGCGGAGTCATGTCACACGACCTGGATTTGAACCTTTGAAGCGTTTCATCGAACGTTCCCCTTTTCTTTTTATGTCAGATGATCCAGCATCATACTCAGACAATCACCTTCATTTTTGGTGCAGTTGTCATTTCTGGAGAAGGCTTTAAAGACAGGATGACATTTCGCTACGTCACATGATCGCCCAAAACACAGTGCTCTAGTTACAGTGTCAGGGAGTACGCAAGTTATATAGTATTATCCAAAAGTTCATTCCAAGTTCATTCCTTCCAGCCTAAACAAGAGACCGAAGACAAGGGACTTACTGCAGTTCTGTTCGTCTGAGTTGTCTCCGCAGTCGCTCTGTCCATCACACCTCCAGTGTTCCGGGACACAGTTGTTGTTCTGGCACCGGAACTCATGAGGACCGCAAGTCTTCTCATCTAGGCACAGAAACAACATGACAGTCCATAAAGACGCAAAACAAGCAAAGGGTCTGAACCGGTAGCCGTGTTGATGTTTTGCATAGCGCCAGGTGTGCGCGACCGTGATCGTCAGTCCCTTGAGTTGTCTCTAAGGAAGACAACAAGACGATGACCAATAAAGAGTAAGACATTACTTTACATACTGTATACAAACGCCTGCTACTGTCAAGAACAAAGACTAGGAGAACAGTAACTTTTCTGTCTTCTTTCTAAAATAACAACCTAGTAATCCGTCTATACATGTTGTCCCAACGCTGTGAAATCAGCAACGTGATTTCCTCTCATCTCCCTGTCAGACTTTTAATCCAACTGTCGGGAGAATAGATAAATACATAATGCATTCTTAATTGACAACCACACAGTACCATGCTCGAGAGCTAATTCCCAGACTTAGTATGACATTAACAGAATTCAAATTTGAACTGAGCACACCCGCGACAGTTGAATACTAAATGCATTCCTTCCCATGCCTGAAAGATTTCTATTCACGTTCTAGAATTAAGAAAGAAAAACAAGATGCTGGGAATTCCAGAACTTCGTATGTTGTTGCTTCTCGCCAGTGAAGGTAAGTCAAAGCCAGTAGGTGTATACAATATGTTCTGTAGCGTGTACGTCTCCTCTCATGCTTAATATCTGCCAGGTTGGACGAGAAGAAACCTTCAGATATGACCCATAGAGAAAAGAAAAAAAATTGAACACTGACTGAAAACCAGAGAGAACGACTCAAATCATAGAGAGACCTTACTGTCATCCCCTCAATCCCCCTAAATGTCACCGTTAAATGCACAGGCAGCAGTGGAAATGCCAAGGTCAATCCCTAGCAGTCCATTTGATTAGAGGAAGAGCCAGTAAAAGGACTTAACCTCCTCCAGCTAATCTCTGGAGCTGGCCATATTAACAAGTGCTTTATGAGCATATCAAAGACCAGTCAGCATTAATGAGGTGGTCATCAGTAAAACATGCCATTTGATGTCTGCATAACGTTATCTATCACATTCAATTTAAGTCTACACGTTTGCGTTTAGCTGCTCAAAGCTTGCATATAGTACAACGAGTCACAAAGTCGAGATACAAATGTCCCTTTAGAGTAGGCCATTCCATTGAGATCAAAAACTGCTACAATAGACTAGACTAGACTACACTCTTAGAAAAAAAGTTGCTATGTAGAACCTAAAAGGGTTCTTCGGCTGTCCCCATTGGAGAACCCTTTGAAGAAACCATTTTGGTTCCAGGTAGAACCCTTTTGGTGATTCTACATGGAAACCAACAGGGTTCTACCTTGAACCAAAAAAGGGTTCTCTTATGGGGACAACTGAAGAACCCTTTTGGAACCCTTTTTTCTAAGAGTGTAGACTAGAATATAATATAACATTCATCGCCTTCAGAAAGTATTCATACCCCTTGACTTACTCCACATTTTGTTAGAATCGACATTGGCAGCGATTACAGCTGTGAGTCTTTCTGGGTAAGTCTTGCACACATGGATTGTACAATATTTGCAAGCTTTGTCAAGTTGCCATTTTTTTATGTCTTGCCATACTCTTTCAAGCCATTTTTGGTAAAAACTGTAACTAGGCCACTCAGGAACATTCAACGTCTTCTTGGTAAGCAACTCCAGTGTATATTTGGCCTTGTGTTTTAGGTTTTGTCCTGCTGAAAGGTGAATTTGTCTCCCAGTGTCTGTTGGATAGCAGACTGAACCAGGTTTTCCTCTAGGGTTTTGTCTGTGCTTAGCTCTATTCGGTTTATTTTTATCCTAAAAAACTCCATAGTCCTTGCAGATGAGCATACCCATAACATGATGCAGTCACCACCATGATCGACAATATAAATAGTGGTACTCAGTGATGTGTTGTGTTGGATTTCAAATCAAATCACAATTTATTATTCACATGCGCCAAATACAACAGGTAGAGTGAAATGCTTATTTACGAGCCTTATTTACGAGCCTCTAACCAACAATGCAGTTAATAAGAAATATGGATAAGAATATGAAATAAAAGTAACAAATAATTAAAGAGCAGCAGTAAAATAACAATAGCAAGACTATATACAGGGGGGTACCGGTACAGAGTCAATGTGCGGGGGCACCGGTTAGTTGAGGTAATATGTACATGAAGGTAGAGTTATTAAAGTGACTATGCATAGATGATAACAACAGAGAGTAGCAGCGGTGTAAAAGAGGGGGAGAGGGGGGCAATGCAAATAGTCTGGGTAGCCATTTGATTAGGTGTTCAGGAGTCTTATGGCTTGGAAGCTGTTTAGAAGCCTATTGGACCTAGACTTGGCGCTCCGGTACCGCTTGCCGTAAGGTAGCAGAGGGAACAGTCTATGACTAGGGTGGCTGGAGTCTTTGACAATTTTTAGGGCCTTCCTCTGACACCGCCTGGTATAGAGGTCCTGGATGGCTTGGCCCCAGTGATGTACTGGGCCGTTCGCACTACTCTCTGTAGTGCCTTGCGGTCGGAGGCCGAGCAGTTACCATACTAGGCAGTGAGGAAACCAGTCGGGACGCTCTCGATGGTACAGCTGTAGAACCTTTTGAGGATCTGAGGATCCATGCCAAATCTTTTCAGTCTCCTGAGGGGGAATAGGTTTTGTTGTTCCCTCTTCACGACTGTCTTGGCGTGCTTGGACCATGTTAGTTTGTTGGTGATGTGGACACCAAGGAACTTGAAGCTCTCAACCTGCTCCAGATTTGCCCCAAACATAATCCTTTGTATTCAGCACATGAAGTTAACTTCTTTGCCACATTTTATGCAGTATTACTTAACTGCCTTATTGCAAAAAGGACGCATGTTTTGGAAAATCTTCCATCTTTTCACTCCGTCATTTAGATTAATGTTGTTGATCCATCCTCAGTTTTCTCCTATCACAGCCATTAAATTCTGTAACTGTTTTAAAGTCACCATTGGCCTCATGGTAAAATCCCTGAGCGGTTTCCTTCCTCTCCGGCAACTGAGTTAGGAAGGATGCCTATATCTATGTAGTGACTGGTTTTATTGATACATCCAATATGTAATTAATAACTTCACCATGCTCAAAGGGATATTCAATGTCCGCTTGTTTTATTTATTTTGCCCATAGGTGACCTTTGTGAGCTATTGGAAAACCTCCCTGTTCTTTGTTGTTGAATCTGTGTTTGAAATTCACTACTGGACTGTGGGACCTTACAGATAATTGTATGTGTGGGGTACAGAGATGAGGTAGTCATAAAAATATAATGTTTAAACACTATTATTGCACAGAGTGAGTCCATACAACTTATGTGACACGTTAAGCAAATCTTTACTCCTGAACTTATTTAGGCTTGCCATAACAAAGGGGTTGAATACTTAATGACTCAAGTTTTTCATTTTTATTAATTTGTAAACATTTCAAAAAACGTAATTCCACTTTGACATTATGGGGTATTGTGTGTAGGCCAGTTGCACAAAATCTAAATTTAAACCAGTTTAAATTCAGGCTGTAACACAACAAAATGTTGGAAAAAGTCATGGGGTGTGTGAATGCTTTCTGAAGGCACTGTAGTACAATAGAAATAGAACAGTAGAACTCACCACAGTTGGCCTCGTCCGATCCATCGGCACAGTCCGGGTCGTCGTCACACACCCATAGGGCTGAGATACAGTGCATGGAGCTCTTACACTGGAACTGGTTGGCAGAACAGGTACTCTCAGCTGGGGATAGAGACCGATGGCACAGGAGATAGAAAAGAGACAGGGAGTTAAAACAGGTGTACAGTATGTCAATTCTGAAGGATAAGACGAAAAGAGACGTCACATATTACACAAAAAGGACCAGTTAAGCAGTCTATATAAAAATGGCAAAACTTGTAGGCTAATGCAACTGAAGGTACCAAAACAGTAGCAATACACATGTATTGTAGTTCAATCAAATTCGCACAAATCATGTTATATGTGGCATACAAAACTAGGGTGTGGAGCAATAGAGAAAGTACATTTTTCCTCCACACCCTCCTTATGCCACAGTACCCTGACACCCAGAGCACAGCTTCCTCTTTCCCAGCAGGAGGGGGGATGGAGGTGGTTAGAGCTCCGGCTGCATCTCTAAACCCTCAGCCCTCCCAGCGTGATTAGCCCTGGTTAAACCTCCCTCTGTGTCAGAAAGACATCCCCCTCAGCCCTCAGACGCAGGCTAAACCTCCTTCTGTCTGCCCTAATCTGCACCCTGGGTGAGACTCGGCTCCTGAAATATCCTCTCTGTCTCGCGCTGTCGCTCACGCGCGCGCATCATTTTGCCATGTTAAAACTGACGCGCTGGCATTTTCCAGCCCCAGCGCCAGGGTCGGCGATTTACCTGTGTAATGTCAGCTGGCTTGCGCCGAAGTGGGAGGGGTGGAAATATTTGAGGTGTGTCCTTAAGAACGTGCGCCAATATGCCAATTTCAGTGACTGCAACTAGGGATTTTTAAGGCCGACCAAAAGCTGGTTTTAGCGGTAAAGCAGTTGGTAATGACATTGATTTTGCCAGAGGATGCGCACACTGTAGCCTAAGTACATCACCAATGTTTTATTGAAATGTCATGAATATCAGAACACTCAGACATTCCCCTTTTTATTTCTGTGAGACGTTTGGATTCATTATGTGCTATGCCCATTGCATGAAAGGTGTCCGTGAACGTAGGAAGCCTGTATAAGAACAAGTTATTAAAAAAAGTTATTAATTTTGTCAAAAAAATGTATCTTCCACTTTCCTCTGTTGGAACGTTCAAACCGCGGGATATCGCGGGAATTGGTGCTGAATCAGCTTTTAGGCTATATTTGCCTGTTTTGTTACCATTCACTTGGCTAAGTCACTATGGCCAAATCAACGGCAATGGTAGGCTACAGCTATATACAGTATATTTGGGAGCAGTAACGGTGAGTGGACATTCCCCCCTTTCTCTTTATATTGGATCTTTATCCAGCTCCTGTCAGAAGTTTAGATGTGCATCAACCCCCGATAGTCTTGTGTGGTCTCGTGTGGCTCAGTTGGTAGAACATGGTGTTTGCAACGCCAGGGTTGTGGGTTCGATTCCCACGGGGGACCAGTACTTAGAAAAAAATAAATGAAATGTATGCATTCACTACTGTATGTCGCTCTGGATAAGAGTGTCTGCTAAATGACGTAAATGTAGTCTACGTTATTGCCTAATATCACAGTATATTTATTTCTTTATTTAACCAGGTAGGCTAGTTGAGAACAAGTTCTCATTTGCAACTGCGACCTGGCCAAGATAAAGCAAAGCAGTTCGACACATACAACACAGAGTTACACATGGAATAAACAAACATACAATCAATAATACAGTAGAAAAATCTATATACAGCATGTGCAAACGAGGTAGGATAAGAGAGGTAAGGCAATAAATAGGCCATGGTGGCAAAGTAATTACAATAAAGCAATTAAACACTGGAATGGTAGGATGTGCAGAGGATGAATGTGCAAGTTGAGTTACTGGGGTGCAAAGGAGCAAGATAAATAAATAAATACAGTATGGGGATGAGGTAGATTGGATGGGCTGTATATGGGTGAAGGAGAAGTGGGGGAGGTTTTGATGAGTTGCTGTGGGGAGCGCAGGGCTGTTGACCGGGGTAGGGGTAGCAAAGTGGAAAGCATGGCCAGCCGTAGAAAAATGCTTATTGAAATTCTCAATTATTGTAGATTTATCGGTAGTGACAGTGTTTCCTAGGCTCAGTGCAGTGGGCAGCTGGGAGGAGGTGGTCTTATTCTCCATGGGCTTTACACTGTCCCATAACTTTTTTGAGTTTGTACTACAGGATGCACATTTCTGTTTGAAATTATGCCCAATTATATGCCCACGGGGAGCAATGGTGGTGCCTGTAATTGTATTTAGACATATAGCCTGTTTAAAACCAGTTGTTGTTTCGTTTTAGGAGAATTTGATTAAAATGACTCGCTCTCTTTGTATGTCTTATCAATTAGTGAATTTAATATTGCTTATTGACAATGTAATGCATTTTACAGTAGGCCTATATTAGTGCAAATGCTATGTTAACAATATATTTCCATATCGATGCCATGCAATTACTGTTCAAAACATGTTCAACATATTTATCAAATATGGGATAGGCCCACTTTTTGTTATTTTGTTTCTGTAGGCTATTTAACAAACTAGGCTATAATGGACTAACATTCAACTAGGAGTTGATGACCACGCAATACATAAAATACCATAAATACACAATGTGAGCTTGGGACTATAACGTTCTATCTGCATTTTTGTCAACATTTTGTTATTCATGTGGCCTTGTTCTGTTCAATGTTCTCTACCTATATAGTACTATACATATCCTAATTCATGTTGTTAAGTTAAAAAGAACACAAGATACAAATTGCTGACACCATTCAAACCAATGAGGGTTCGGAATACTAATGCCAATCATCTCAGAATCATATTTTGCAGATAGAACTTTCTAGTCCTGTCACATTCTTCTTCGTCAGATGATAAAGAAAAATCATTGTCGGACCAAAACGCAAAAATAAACAAATACCCCCCCCCCCCCCAAAAAATCCCCCTAAACTAAAGGGAGGGTGGCTGCCGTCACCGACGGCACTCGTGCAACACCCCCCCCTCCCCAACCCACCTATACTGGAGGTGTCTCAGATTCCGGTCTGCTACCCCCACCCAACTTGTCCACCCCTGCTGAATACTCAGGGCTGTAGAGCGTCTCTGGGGGCTCCGGACTGTAGGCAGACTCACTCGGTTCCGGACCGTAGGCAGACTCACTCGGTTCCGGACCGTAGGCAGACTCACTCGGTTCCGGACCGTAGGCAGACTCACTCGGTTCCGGACCGTAGGCAGACTCACTCGGTTCCGGACTGTAGGCAGACTCACTCGGTTCCGGACTGTACACTGTTGCCGAATACTCTGAACTGGACACTGTTGCCGGATACTCTGGACTGGACACTGTTGCCGGATACTCTGGACTGGACACTGTTGCCGGATACTCTGGACTGGACACTGTTGCCAGATACTCTGGACTGGACACTGTTGTCGGAAGCTCGAGACTGAGCTGACGCACTGGAAGCCTAATGCGTGGGGCTGGTAGTGGAGCTACCAGACTGGAGACACGCACTTTAAGGCTAGTGCGAGGAGCGGGAACAGGCTGAATAGGACTGGGCTGACGCACTGGAAGCCTAGTGCGTGGGGCTGGTAGTGGAGCTACCAGACTGGAGACACGCACTTTAAGGCTAGTGCGAGGAGCGGGAACAGAACTGAGTTGGACTGGGCTGACGTATTGGAGGCCTGGTGCGTGGTGCTGGTACTGGATATACCGGGCCGTGGAGAAGCACTGGCGGTCTCGATCGCACCTCCTGCACAACCCGTCCTGGCTGGATGGAACTAGTAGCCCTGTATGAGCGGAGTGCTGGTACAGGGCGAACTGGGCTGTGCAGGGGCCTGATGGTTGCCGTGCATAGAGCGGGCGTAGGGTAGCCTGGACCTAGGAGGCGCACCGGTGGCCAGATGCGCTGCGCAGGCATCCTCCTACCAGGCTGGATGCCCACTCTAGCACGGCATTTGCGAGGGGCTGGGATCACTCGCACCGGACTGTGCGTGTGTATGGGCAAGATCGTGCGTACTTCCGCATACTTAGGCGCTCTCCACTCCATACGTCCTTCCCAAAAAGCACGGGGAGCTGGCTTAGGGCTCACCCTTGGCCCGTGCCAAACTACCCGTGTGCCCCCCCCCAAAAAATGATTGGGTTTGCCTCTCCGGCTTTCTCACCAGCCGTGTTCCCCGGTAGCATTCCCGGTCTTCACCCGCCTTCCTCCATGGGCCCTCTCCGGCCAGAATCTGCTCCCATGTCCAAAACTCCCGATAGTCCATATTAGTGTTCCGTTGCTCCTTACCCCGCTGCTTGGTCCTTGGTTGGTGGGAGATTCTGTCACGGTTGTCGTAGGTTAAAGTGGACCAAGACGCAGCGGGGAAATGTGCACTCATTTTCTTTTATTGACTTGGCGAAGAAGGAAAATCCAAAATAAACACGTACACAAAACACAATGACGAATAACAGGCCGGTAAGGCATTAAGGCTATACCTAGCACAATCTCCCACAAACTACAAACACAAACCTATATATAGGACTCTCAATCAGAGGCAACTAGGAAACACCTGCCTCCAATTGAGAGTCCAACACCCAATACCTAAACAAAGAAATACTAATACTAGAATGAACATAGAAATACAAAACATAACATAGCCCAAAACCCGAAAATAATAAATCAAACACCCTTCTAAACAATCAACCACCCCGAACCACATAAAACAAATACCCCCTGCCACGTCCTGACCAAACTACAATACAAATAACCCCTATTACTGGTCAGGATGTGACAAGTCCCAAGCTTTCGACAACTTGAAGCAACCACATATTTAGCCATGGAGCATGTTCTGATTGGCCAGTGAGAGGTCAAGTCTCGATACATCTTCATCTTGTTTATTTTGCAAAACCCAGCCCTTCCGCGCCACTGCCAGCTACTGCGCCCATAAATTTGGTTGTGAAAATAGCAACAAATATTTCTGACACCCCCCATACCTATAGCGCTACCGCCAGCGCTTAGATTTACACTTGTGTTTGGTTTGTAAAAATAGAGCCCACAGAGAAACACTTTACTTGGTGCTGTACATTCCTCCAGCCCTCCCCCCCCATCCTTCCCCTCACACCTTCCCCCACCCAGCTCCACCTTCCCCCAGCCTACCAGCGTGGCTCAACCCCCTGCTGGTGCAATTACCAGTGTCTTCCTCTCTGTTCCCAGTGGCCTCAGGGCAAGACTTCGGGCAAGGGCAACACGGCTCTACCACTGAGCCAGGCTGGGGCTGAATGTGACTGCAGCCAGAGACTCAGGAGGTGCGGGGAGGGGAAGGGAGGGAGATTAGACTGCTTCTAGGGCTGGAGCTCTGAGACGTGTCGTTAACCCAACACTGTGATCTAATAAGGCATTCACGGATGGTGTGTATGTATGTGTGTGTGTGTGTGTGTCTTGAGACCTTGCTCCAGTGTGTCTTAGAGCTGTCACTTTGATTCATGATGACAACCAGACAGGTGTGATTACAGGTACTTACTAAGACCCTCTCTCTGTCTCTCTCACAGACATGAGGAATTGTCTCATAACCTTTACCTGGTGCTGTAAATTTCAGACAAGTGAAAGAAGCACCCAGAAGTTCAAAACTTTAAAATGTCAAGACAGAGGGATAACAAGCAGGGGATGAAACTCCAATCAAAATCCACAGTGAGGTCAAACTAGGTCAACTAAAAGGAAACACACATCCTTTTCTTACTATAACACGGACATGTGGCTTTTATTAATAATGGACCTTCCTTGTGTCTATGAACAGAATTAACCAGGTATGGCAGTATGAACATAGAAGGCTGGGGGCTTCCTATAATCCAAAGAGAATTGTTAACAGGGTGAATCATTGACCAAGACTTGAAGATCAGAGGGGAAGTCACAGACTGTCTGTTCAGAGTCTGAGTTTCTCTCTACTTTTCCTTTCTTTTCTTTGTCATTCATCAAAGGGTTGTCTCTCACGCTAAAGAAATGTCCAGAGTGCCAACAACTAAAAGCCTTTTCAATACTTTATTATCTAAATTCTTGCAGAGGCTCATTTTTTATGGCCAAGTGAAATTGAAATTCCCCCGACAAAAAGTGCAGAGCTGTCAAACTTTCATCACACAGTCAGCATCTTCTTTAAGACCGTATCTATAGAGATCCATCTATCTACAGATTATTTGACTCTTACGGCAGTCTGTCTCGTCCTCTCCGTCTCCACAGTCGTCCTGTCCGTTACAGCGCAGGTTCAGTGGGATGCACTTCTGACGCTTCCTGCATTTGAACTGTCCAGATAGACAGATGTACGATTCTGTAGATAGTATGAACAAAGGTGTTAGCCTTAACCGAGGTAGTCTACAATGTCGTTTTTGACAGTTGTGGAAACTTTTGGGTCGGATTCAGAATAGGACGGATAATGTCAGAATTTATTTATTGACTTTATTTAACCAGGTAAGTAATGAGTATGCATTCTCTTTTACAATAATGACCAGAAATGTGAAGAAATGTCAATAATATGACAAAAGGACTTCACCACAGTTGGCTTCATCAGAGTTGTCCCCACAGTCGTTCTCTCCATCACAGATAAACGGAGGCAGAGCACAGAGACCAGTTCCACACTGGAACCTCCCTGGCTGGCATTTAAACTCAGCTGTGAGGAGAGAACAGAAACACACACACACACACATTGCACCGACTTTATAGAAGCACAGCTAGTGAACAAGACCAGGGAGAAGGGTTGTAACGGTTTCTGTACTGTACTGTGCAGTTAGTGTCCTGCTCCACTAGAGGGCTGTGAATTGATTGTGTAATTGTGAATTGGTGTGTACAGAAAATGTGACAACCCTTACTGGGACCTTGTCAAGTGTATGCGTGTGTGTGTGTGTGTGTTGATGGTGACTCACGGCAGTCTGGAGGCTCGTCTGACCCGTCCCCACAGTCATCCACCGTGTCACACTTCCACCAGAAGGGGATGCACTCATCTGTCCCACAGCGGAACTATAGGACACAACAACAGTAGAAAGCTTCAGATTTCAACATCATCATCATTCATTAAGATTTTGGGACACTAAAGTCCCTTACTTGAATCTACAAATACTAAAGTCAGAGCCTCTGCTAGTCCCTCCCCATCTTCCAAAAACATCTGAAAACATACCTCTTCAAAATGTATCTTAATCTATCCCACAGCACCCCCCCTCTCTCACTCCCCCTCCTAGCACGGGCTTAGCTGGTAGCTGCTTTATTGGGTGGCAGGTACAGTAGCCTTTGTGATTAGAGTGTTGGGCCAGTAACCGAAAGGTTGCTGGTTTGAATTCCGAAGCCGACAAAATCTGACACTGTGCCCTTGAGCAAGGCACTTAACCCAATTTATCCAGGGGTGCTGGACAATGGTGACACTGGCCGTGACCCCACTCCCTATGGGTGTCTCAGGGGGAGTTTGGATATGCAAGAAACACATTCCCATGACACACATATATTTGACATGTTACAAGTGTGTAACATGTCAAATATAAGCACTCCTCTAATTATTACTAAGGAAATATTCACTTACTATGACTGTGAAATGTAGTTGTCCCACCTAGCAACCTTAAGATGAATTCACTAACTGTAAGTCGCTCTGGATAACAACGTCAAATATGTCAAATATTTCTGTAAGCAGTAGGAGAAAAGGGCCACTGACCTGGCTGGCTGTGCAGTTGGAAAGGCAGGTCTTGTTTTCTGCAGCCAGGTAGAAGTGGGTGGGGCAGGCACACCTGTAACCTCCCCTGGGGGAGAGCAGACACAGGTGGCTGCAGCCTCCGTTGGTCACCTGACACTGGTGTTTGGGCACTGCGGCGGAGAGAGGGAGACTAAAACCAACATCCACAGCTAGAGCCCTTTCCCCTCAACTCTGCTGTCAGCATCATTAGTCTGAGGGCACATTTGCTCATTACAATTAAAAAGAAACACCTCTCTCTCTCTTTCTCCAAGGCATTCAGACACACACACTGAGCGTCTAGACAATTACCGTCGGGTTGGCGGAGAGGGTGGTACACCTTGATGTTGTGGATGGCTCTCCAGTATCTGAGCAGCTCTGCTCCCTGAGCCCCGGAGGTCTTGTGGGCCCGGTTCAGCGACTTGGACTTCTCATCCGTCCAATAGATGACATCCTCAAACAGAGTCAGCCCTGTCACCCTCCCGGATGTCTTGACTAGGCACTGGAATGGAATACGCACTGATTAATCAGAGTCTGGAATACAGCCAGATCACACACACACGCACGCACGCACGAACACACACACATACAATAGATTAACATGCCACTTCTACATTACGTCCATCTGATTCTGCTATAGGAGGAATTTGCTGAACACACACACGCACGCACGCACACATGAACGCACACACACACACACACACACACACACACACAGCTCGTCCTGAATAATTGCTGTGACAAGCTGCCAGGCTCTGTGGTGTTTTATTGCAGGCAAAGAGGAGTAAAGACATGACTAAATGGACTGTCTGTCTGTCAGTCAGCATGGCTTAGTAGAGCACGGAGTAGACTATAAGTACTACAGCTAATCACAAACTGGCTGTTGAAAATGAAAAACTGAAATTAAATTAACAATAAAAATATGTTGAGAGTGTCGTGACTTCACTTTAAAACCTCTACAGGATCGGTGTCCTCCCCACGGGACGGTTAAGCTAACGTAGGCTAATGTGATTAGCATGAGGTTGTAAGTAACATGAACATTTCCCAGGACAGACATATCTGATATGGGCAGAAAGCTTAAATTCTTGTTAATCTAACTGCACTGTCCAATTTACAGTAGTTATTACAGGGAAAGAATACCATTCTATTGTTTGAGGAGAGTGCACAATTATGACCTTGAAAATGTATTATTAAACCATTTAGGCACATTTGGGCAGTCTTGATACAACATTTTGAACAGGTATGCAATGGTTCATTGGATCAGTCTAAAACTTTGCACATACACTGCTGCCATCTATTGGCCAACATCTAAATTGCGCCTGGGCTGGAATAATACATTATGGCTTTTCAGTTGTATTTCAAAGATGATAGTACAAAAAAATACAATTAAATGCATGCGTTTTTCTTTGTATTATCGTTTACCAGATCGAATGTGTGATATATTGTCCTACATTAATTTCACATTTCCACAAACTTAAAAGTGTTTCTTTTCAAATGGTATCAAGAATATGCATATCCTTGCTTCAGGTCCTGTGCTACATGCAGTTAGATTTGGATATGTCATTTTAGGCAAAAATGTATGAAAAGGGTCGGATCCTTAAGAGGTTTTTAAGCCTTGTTTAATAACATCATGTTTTGTTCGTGAACCAAATGGTATTGTGGAAAAATTGTGTTAGACCAAATGAATAACTAAAAAAAAGGTGAGAAAAACATTTATCTCATTTCTCACAGGTTGAACGCCAGAGATAGATAGCGACTCACTTCAATTAACACCTTGTTTTGAAGTGTATGGAACAGGCATATTAATGACTGGCTCACGTTCGGTTTCTATGGAGTTGAATCAATCACGGACAAACCGTTTCACAGTAATGTCAAGGTTTTTATCTAAAGTCTGAAAAAGTACACTCAATTAATTTTGTATTTATTTATTTCACCTTTAGTTAACCAGGTAGGCTAGTTGAGAACAAGTTCTCATTTACAACTGCGACCTGGCCAAGATAAAGCAAAGCAGTGCGACACAAACAACAACACAGAGTTACACATGGAATAAACAAACATACAGTCAATAATACAATAGAGAAAGTATACAGTGTGTGCAAATGAGGTAGGATAAGGGGGGTGAGGCAATAAATAGGCCATAGTGGCGAAATTATTACAGTATGGCAAATTAAACACTGGAGTGATAGATGACAATGTCAATGACAAACTGACCTTAAATCTGCACAAATGATTATTTACAAAGCCAATTGAGCCATCAAATGTTGAGAGTTGAGAGACAGAGAGACAGAGAGACAGAGAGACAGAGAGACAGAGAGACAGAGAGACAGAGAGACAGACAGACAGACAGACAGACAGACAGACAGACAGACAGACAGACAGACAAAGACCAAGACCAAGACCAAGGGAAATACTTAATTCACTGTCCCTTACCTTTGTGTCTTTTGAACCGTCCATGTTTGAGAAGAGAATTTGATGTGAGTCAGCCCAGTAAAGTCTTTTTGCTGTGTAGTCGATGGTGAGAGCTGCAGGGCTGAATATGTCTGTATCACTGATCACCGTCCGGCTGCTGCCGTCCAAACCTATTCTCCCAATATGGGGATACTCTCCACTGTCGATCCAGAACACATAACTACAGAGGAATGAATACAGTTTTCAGCTAGATACCTTAGGCTACACTTCTCCACTTCGTTGGTCAAATGGGCTATGTGAAACTGTGAATTGTGGTTGTCCTCACTTAGCTATCTTAAGGTTAATGCAGTAACTGTAAGTCGCTCTGGACAAGAGTGTCTGCTAAATGACAAAAATTTGGTAAATCTAACTGTGTTACTTCTCATTATGGAGTAGTTTACGTGAGATATCAAACTCAACATCAAAATGAGCACTAGACTTCAAAGCCTGAGCAGAAAGTTGGCTACCTTAGAAACAAAACAGCATAGGTACACTTACACACTAACAAACTGATTAGCTGGTATTTCTTCTGATAGTCTGTGGTTTCTCTCAACAGACATAGCTAAATTTCGTTCTGGATTAATTCTCTCCAGAATATACTGTGATAGATAGTAGCACGTAGCATGATGTAAGAGAGATGGAGAAGATGGAGAGTTGTACATGCCCAGTGTCTGCATCCAGAGCCAGGTCGGTAGGGTTGTCCAGACCAGTGCTGACCAGTACCACAGGATAGAGTCCGTTAGCCTTGGACACCTCCCAGACTCTTCTTCCTTATGTCGCACCAGTACAGGTTCTTACCTATCCAGTCCACGGCTAGAGCACTGGGGTGGACGTCCTGTGGATTACCTGTGGGTTAGAGGAGAGGAAACAGGTAGGGACATTTTAGTACAATTAAGTACATTAATGTGATTGTTTTTCAATTAAATTTGTCAAAAAGAAGAAAACAAATCTCCTTTTTCGCAAAGAGCAATTTCTCAAGCAAGATTTTTCCTAGGAGTGGCTGCGAGCTGTCTGAGTGGGGAGGGGAAAACTGAAAAGTAGCTGTTATTGGCAGAGAGTTGGAATCTCTTTCTTATTGGTCTATAACCAATTACTACCTGGTGATGTCACCGTGGCAGGCAAATCTCCATTCCACCAAAAAAGACTGAAATTTCAGGCAGTCTTTTCAAACAGGACAATAACATTGATGAATACGCTGATTCGGTGAGCGAGTTTATTAGCAAGTGCATCGGTGATGTTGTACCCACAGCGTCTATTAAAACATTCCCCAACAAGAAACAGTGGATTGATGGCAGCATTCGCGCAAAACTGAAAGTGTGAACCACTGCTTTTAATCAGGGCAAGGTGACCGGAAACAAGACCGAATACAAACAGTGTAGCTATTCCCTCCACAAGGCAATCAAACAAGCTAAGCGTCAGTACAGAGACAAGTGAGTCGCAACTCAACGGCTCAGACACGAGAGGTATGTGGCAGGGTCTACAGTCAATCATGGACTACAAAGGAAAACCAGCCCCGTCGCAGACCATGATGTCTTGTTTCCCAGACAAACTAAACAACTTCTTTGCTCGCTTTGAGGACAATACAGTGCCACTGCCACGGCCCGCTACCAAAACCTGTGGGCTCTCCTTTACTGCAGCCAACGTGAGTAAAACATTTAAACGTGTTAACCCTAGCAAGGCTGCCGGCCCAGACGACATCCCCAGCCGCGTCCCTCAGAGCATGCGCAGACCAGCTGGCTGGTGTGTTTACGGACATATTCAATCAATCCTTATCCCAGTCTGCTGTTCCCACATGCTTCAAGAGGGCCACCATTGTTCCTGTTCCCCAGAAAGCGAAAGTAACTGAGCTAAATGACTATCGCCCCATAGCACTCACTTCCGTCATCATGAAGTGCTTTGAGGAGACTAGTCAAGGACCATATCACCTCCACCCTACTTGACACCCTAGACCTACTCCAATTTTGCTTACCGCCCCAATAGGTCCACAGACAACGCAATCGCAATCACACTGCACACTGCCCTAACCCATCTGGACAAGAGGAATACCTATGTAAGAATGCTGTTCATTTGATTACAGCTCAGCATTTAACACCATAGTACCCTCCAAACTGTCATTAACCTCGAGACCCTGGGCCTTGACCCCGCCCTGTGCAACCTGGTCCTGGACTTTCCTGACGGGCCGCCCCCGTTTGGTGAGGGTAGGTAACAACATCTCCACCCGCTGATCCTCAACACTGGGGCCCCACTAGGGTGCATTCTCAGCCCTCTCCTGTACTCCCTGTTCAACCCATGACTGCGTGGCCATGCACGCCTCCAACTCAATCATCAAGTTTGCAGTTACACTACAGTGGTAGGCTTGATTACCAACAACGACGAGACGGCCTACAGGGAGGAGGTGAGGGCCCTCGGAGTGTGGTGTCAGGAAAATAACCTCACAGTCAACGTCAACAAAACAAAAGAGATGATCGTGGACTTCAGGAAACAGCAGAGGGAGCACCCCCTATCCACATCGACGGGACAGTAGTGGAGAACGTGGAAAGTTTTAAGTTCCTCGGCGTACACATCACGGACAAACTGAAATGGTCCACCCACACAGACAGCGTGGTGAAGAAGGATGCAGCAGCGCCTCTTCAACCTCAGGAGGCTGAAGAAATTGGCTTGTCACAAAAACACTCACAAACTTTTCCAGATGCACAATCGAGAGCATCCTGTCGGGCTATATCACTGCCTGGTACGAAACTGCTCCGCCCACACACCGTAAGGCTCTCCAGAGGGTGGTGAGTCTGCACAACGCATCACCGAGGGCAAACTACCTGCCCTCCAGGACACCTACACCACCCGATGTCACAGGAATGCCAAAAAGATCATCAAGGACAACAACCACCCGTGCCACTGCCTGTTCACCCCCGCTATCATCCAGAAGGCGAGGTCAGTACAGGTGCATCAAAGCGGGGACCGAGAGACTGAAAAACAGCTTCTATATCAAGGCCATCAGACGGTTAAACAGCCATCACTAACATTGAGTGGCTGCTGCCAACATACTGACTCATCTCTAGCCACTTTAATAATGAAAAAATGTATGTAATAAATGTATCACTAGCCACTTTAAACAATGCCACTTTATATAATGTTTACATACCCTACATTACTCATCGCATATGTATATATTGTACTCTATACCATCTACTGCATCTTGCCTATGCCGTTTGGCCATTGCTCATTCATATATTTTATGTACATATTCTTATTCATTCCTTTACACTTGTGTATAAGGTAGTTGTTGTGATATTGTTAGGTTAGATTACTTGTTGGATATTACTGCATGGTCGGAACTAGAAGCACAAGCATTTCGCTACACTCGCATTAACATCTGCTAACCATGTGTATGTGACCAATAAAAGTTGATTTGATTTGAACAGCTCTTGCCCTAAAAGGACTCATCATTTTCACAATTCACAGTATTATTCCAACCTCATAGTGTGGAAGTATATATAAAACACAGGAAAACATGTTTCCGACTGCACTGGGCCGATAAAGCAACTCAAGATGAATCAGAAAATCACTGTAACCTGTTCGTGGAGCCCTCACATTCTAACCCAGACAGTTGGGTTCAGTTACCCCGTGATTAACAATTGATTGTGTGAATGGAAGGTAAGCTAGCCCTGGAGTGATTTTGTCCCAATGAAGAAGATACAGTGTGAAAAGCCCTTACGACTCATAACAGCCTTCTATGGATCTGCACTGCAAACAGTTCTAATATCGCCTTCATTATAGTGATTACATTGGTCTAGTAACTACAGAAACGGTCTCTACTCTGAAGGATCTCGGCAGCAGTGAGCTAAAGTACGAATCAGACGGGAGGTATCCTGGGTACGGTAAAGCTATAATGAGTCATTATCCCTGTATTAATGATAACGAGCCAAGGGGAGCCCCATTAGGTACTCAGGTTGTCTTGTCACTCTAACTTCACCCAGACTCTGACCCTGGCCTTCGGAAAGCTAAATGGGGAGCCATGATAGGAGACCAGCCATGTTCAAGGACGCAAATACACGCACACTGATACTGTCATTGACATTGAGATACAGAGTCAGAGATCTCCCTCTGTGTGCCAATGTCACTGATTTACGAGTGCAAAATTGCCCCCCCCCACCCAAAGAAAAGGAAGCACATTCAATACTGTACTGTATCCATGGTGCATAACATGATCGTACCAGGGTTCAATAACACTATTTGAACTGTCATAACAGTATGATGATATGGTCAGTAAATATGACAAAAAACAAAACCTAAACCAACAGCCATTGTTCTGTGTCAAACACCTTAAACTAATACTCATGTACACCATCAACTACATAACGCTGTGAATTATTAACAGGGGGTTTAGGTCCAAAACAATAAAGTATTTCCGAGGTGTAATGAAACAAAGAAGCGGTGCGTCTAAGGAATTATCCACACTCTATACTGTACATTTTATGACAATGGAATGCGTTAAAATCTCATTGTGCATTAGGCGCTACATGGTCATATCCCTCCTATAGAATAAATTTTTTATGTGCCTCGCTCAACCTTCAGCCGGGGAAGACTGTCACCTTTAGTCACATTTAAACCGCTGCACAGTCAGGGTGTTTAAGATTCTGGATTTATAAAGCACCTATAGGACCTATCTCAACATCTCATCTCTAGCGGTGTAATCCTTGCCTGGTGGGGGGGGGGGGGGGAATGAGAGCGAGAGAGAAAATGGATAAAGGGCATCCTTCCCTCAGGCTCATACATTAACCACTGGAACACTATCTCACAACACACCTTCCTCAGACTAATGTAGAACACGGTTGGGGTCAAATTTGAATTGAAGACACTCAATTCAGGAAAGTGATTTGAATAAATTACAAATGCGTCAACCTTTTGAAATAAATAGCTTCCTCCTTGTAATGAACCACGATGGGAGACAGAGCTGGTTCAAGCGCAGGGCGCAGCAGGTGTTTATTGTAAAGGACCACAGGAGGCAGGTAACTGGTCCAGGGGCAGGCAGAAGGTCATACACAGGGGTCCAAAAGGGTAACGGTACAGGCAGGGAAAAGGCTAGTAACGTAGTCCGGGAGATCAGGCAATAGGTAGAAAACAGGAAATCCGCTAAAGTACAGGCAGGAAATAGACCAAAAGGTGTCGTTAGTGAGGCGGGCACAAACTATCATACACGGAGGAGTAAATTACAGGGAAAAACAGGGCTCCGAATAGAAGTGTGTCACAAAACAAACAACACCTCACAATGATGGGGTGCAGAAGAACTGAACTAAATAGTGTGTGATAATGACATGCAGTTGTGTGAAACAGGTGATTAGAATTCAAGTGATGGGGATCCGGAGAGGGAGCCTGCGTTCAGGGGATCTACGTGTTCGAGAGTGTGAGCTGAAAAGTGGGCTGGAAAGTGAGCTGCGTTCAGGGGATTTACGTGTTTGAGAGTGGTGAGTTGGAAGCAGACGTCATTGAAAAGTCATTGAAAATAGATGCCCTTTTTTTTCAATTATTGAATTGGAATCTGTTAAATTCCTGAATTGAATAACTTAAATTTACCCAAACCTGATGTATAAGCCGGTACTCTACTGTACCTTCAGGTCGCTCCCATTCAGTCGTATTCTGTTTATCCTCCGTTGGGTTAGGGCAGCGGAGAGCTTGAGTCGATCCAATAATCATCTCCTTTCTGTAGTCAAAGTCCACTGCTATAATGTTACTGAGGCCCTGCGGGACACAGTCATCAGGTACATGTTGTATTGTTGTTACAAAAAAATACCTGAGCAATTGCTTTGCATGATTGGTTGTGGAGAGACATACAGGACATACAAGGATATGCTCAATGTACTCAAGTGAGATGGTCAATAAAATGATTCTGTGCATAAGAAACCTCCTCCATCCTTAAATATTGAGCCGTCTTACCTGTTTTAGAGGAGTATAATTGGATCCATCAGTGCTTATTTTCCTGATGTCATGATGGTCGGCCAGAATCAGGAAGGGCTCTTCAGCTGAAGAAAATACAAGAAAAAAAAAATACAGCAATTATATACACGACGACAACGACTAACAATATAGTCCGAAGAAATAATCTCAGAGTGATGGTCCTGAAGAGTCACATATGACTATGCAGGGGTGACTGTAGCAGCATGCTCTCAGAGATAGTGGCATGCAAAAATACTCACTCCACTTGGCATTTTCCTATTTCCTTGCCTTACAGCCTGGAATTAAAATAGATCTTTTTTTGGGGGGGGGGGTATCATTTGATTTAAACAACATGCAACATGCCTATCACTTTGAAGATACAAATATTTTTTTGTGTGAAACAAACAAATAAGACAAAAAAACAGAACATGCATAACTATTCACTCCCCCAAAGTCAATACTTTGTAGAGCTACCTTTTGCAGCAATTACAGCTGCAAGTCTCTTGGGGTAAGTCTCTATAAGCTTGGCACATCTAGCCACTGGGATTTTTGCCCATTCTTCGAGGCAAAACTGCTACAGCTCCTTCAAGTTGGATGGGTTCTGCTGGTGTACAGCAATCTTTAAGTCATACCACAGATTCGTAATTGGATTGAGGTCTGGGCTTTGACTAGGCCATTCCAAGACATTTAAATGTTTCTCCTTAAACCACTCAAGTGTTGCTTTAGCAGTATGCTTAGGGTCATTGTCCTGCTGGAAG